>NC_056735.1:1372848791-1373126291 GCF_019279795.1 Protopterus annectens | reverse complement strand
TTAAAATATTAGCACTAATAAAACTTGAGGAATTGCAAAAATAAGATAATGTGAATTGATATGCATTTTCTGAAGTAAAATAAAACAACTGGTTTCAGGGACGTCTCCGATTTGAATCAAAATCCCTCCTCTGCCCTCCAAATAAATCGTGATTTTTGGAAGAAAAGGTGGTGGATTATACAATGGCAATAATTACAATTACAGATTTCTTTTACTTCATATAAAATGCAGGTTAATTAAAGTTCTCTTATTCTGTCAACATATCAAGTTAATACTTCTTAATATTTAAAAAAATATCCTGGAATAATTCTGGATTTGTCCGTGATTTTGGAGATAAGCAGTTAGAACTCAAATTATTGTCATTAATTATTAATAGTATACTAAGTGGAATCCACCAACTTATCCCTTCTGGGGATCAAGAGGGAAACAGCAAAATATTGAGCCAAAAATTATGGATAGTTGAAAGGTATGCCAGGCAAGTAGGAAATTTGTGGACCACTGTCAAACCCTCCTCCAAATTTTCTGATGTAGTCTGTATCCATATTTGATGGGACTAATTTTAGTAGCAGTGATACTACAAATTCCATCTCAATTGCTGTATTATGTGATGGACTCATACCTCTCAATTGACTAGAGGCTGTTCCTCATAAAATTAGCATTTTTTCTGGCAAATTTGAGGATTAAAGTCAATAAATAATGACAGACGTTTGAATTTCTGATTTCATGTATTTCAGAAAATGAATAGGTTCATAGGTTCATACTAGGCTATCTGCCCCAGGGCATTTATAAGCCTATCCAGAGTGTGTTTGGCTTTCGCCACCCATTTTAAATTAATTTTGCTATGCCCTTTTTCGAGGTTAGTATACTGTGCCTCTGTCTAACAGTGATACAGAAGTGATACCCAGGGTAAACCTACGATCTCCCATCCACTCATCAAGATTCCTCTTGAAGAAAGTCAATGAGGGACTCTGCCTAACCTGGACTGGTATTTTATTCCAGAGTGAAGGGAGCCTCTGGGTTATGAATCTGTCCCTCCAGCATGTCCTATTTATTTCAGTGCTGAGGTTCAAGTCTCTCGAGTGCATAGCTCGATGGGATTTGGATTTTCTGAGGTGCAGCATGTCCATTAATTCCGGGTTGGACATGGCTTTGTACGTCAGGCACAGATCACCTCTGAGCAGGCGGTATGCCACTGAGTAGAGCTGGAGTTTCTTTAACCGGGCAGCATATGGCATCTGTTTGAGCCCTTTGATCCTCTTGGTGAGGTACTTTTGGGGTCTTTCCAGCTGCAGCAGGTGTCTGGTAAGATACATCCCAAAAGGGGCATTGTACTCAATTATGGGCCTGATGAGGGATGAGTAAAGAGGCAAAATGACCTCCCCTGATCTAGATGTGAATCCCTTCATGATTAGGTGGGCTATATAAAATGTTTTTCTAACCACTTTGGCCATGTGGTTGTCAAATGAGAGATTGCTATCAACTTGGGTCCCCAGGTCCCTAATTACTTCTTCTGTACTTAATGGATTACCACCTATGTGGTAATCTGTGGGCACTTTGTTTTTGCCAAAGGGGATGACTATACACTTTTTGGCATTTAGCTTGAGGCCATGGCTCTGACACCAGTTGTCTGTTTCTATGAGGCCCTTTTGGAGGATGCTTGTGTCGGCTGGAGAGTTGATTATGGTGCCCAGTTTGCAGTCATCTGTGAACTTGGTCAGCCACTGTCCTTCCATGTTGGCCTGTACCTCCGAGAAATATATACCGAACAAGACAGGTCCCAGGACTGAGCCTTGTGGGATGCCACTTGTAACTGGTTTGGAGTCTGACATGGCTCCAGCAATTCTAACCATGTGGGTTCTGTCCTTGAGCCAATTTGCAACCCATCTAGTGACATAGGGGTTTATATTTAATCTGGTGAGCTTATCTATAATGCCCGAGTGTGGTATTATATCGAAGGCTTTTGCGAGGTCCAGGTAGGCTGTGTGGACCACCTTCCCCCTTGTCAATGGCCTTGGTGACTGTTTCAAAGAAATCGACTAGGTTTAAGAGGCAGGATCTGCCCTTAATAAAGCCAAACTGGGTAGGATCCAGTGTCTGTAGGTCCCCAATATCTTTATTTATGAGGTTCATGATGATCCTTTCCATAGCTTTGCAGACCAAGCTAGTCAGGCTTATGGGGCGATAGTTTCCAGGATCCACTGAGGCACCACCTTTGTGGAGAGGGACCACTGTTGCTGTATGCCACTCTTTGGGTACATATCCTGTAGTAAAGCTGAGATTGAACAGTAGTTTTATGTTTGAGTTTAGCTCTTCTTGGAGTTCATGTAGGACGCAGCCTGGGACACAGTCTGGTCCCATTGATGCTGTGTTTTTTGCTTTGGAGAGGGCGGCTCTTACCTGAGCATCTGAGATGTCAGGGGGGCAGCACTCTGCTGGGATAGATATTTGCCCTTTTGGTGGGGGGGGGATTGCGCTGAACCTGTCAGCTAGGATGTTGGCAATGTCTGTGGGTTAGATGTATTTTTTGTCATTTTGGACTAATTCTGAGCATATCTGGGAATTCCCACCCAGGTTCCTAACATAACTAAAGAAAGCCTTGTGATTATCCTTAGTGTCCTGTGCAGTTTTTCTCTCGAAGCTGGCCTTAGACGATTTCATGAGTGCCCGTAGTTTTTTGCTAATACTGATCAGAGATGCCTTCCCTTTTTGGGATTTTGCTCTATCATGTAGTAGCTTCCTCCTTCTATTGTATAGTTTGTTTATGGCTGGGGTCCACCAGACAGGACGTCTGCCTTTGGAGGATTGGTTCTTGGTTTTATTTGGGATTGCATGATCCATGCATTCCTGAAGGTGTTCATAGAATGCGTTTATAAAGGATTCTGCGGTCTGGGCTGTATATTCCACAGGCTTGGGGGCTTTGAAGGATTCCACCTTGGTTTTGAGGAGTGTGAAATTTGCTTTAGAGAAGTTTTTCACTATGGTTTTCTGGGCAGGGGGTGGGGTTGGGATGTGAATATCCAGTGAGATTAGTTTATGGTCTGATCTTACCAATGAGGGATACACTTCTGGTCTGGAGCATAGAGTCCCCATGTTGGTGATGATCAGGTCCAGTATGTTTTCCCCTCTTGTGGGAGTGGTAACAAGTTGTTCCATAGCATTTGAGTTTATAAATTCTAGGAACCTTTGGGCTAGGGTGTTGGGGCTAGAGTAATGCTCCCAGTCTATGTTTGGGTAGTTGAAGTCGCCCAATATAATGGTGTTTGGAGAGACCTTCATATTTTCCAGTGTTCTCAGGAAGGCTGAGTGGGACTCCTGGGTTTGGGAGGGTGGTCTGTAGCAGACTATAAACTGGAAGGCAGTTTTACCCACTGTTAGTTGCACATGGATAGTCTCTGATGCTTCGTGCTGTGCCACCAACCCGGAGGTGTGGGTATCTTTGACGAATATTGATACTCTCCCTCCTTTTGTGGTTCAGTCCAAGTTTGGGGGCCGAAAAACATGGTATGAGGTATAACCTGGTAGTGCTGGGGTGCTCTCGGGAGCCTTGAACCAGGTTTCTGTTACTGCACAGATATCGATGTTCTCCATGCTAAGGAGAGTTTCGAGTGCATGCATCTTGAAGTTTAGACTTCTGGCATTGAGTATTATTACTCTTAGTTTCTTATCCCTTGTGATACCTATGGAGGTGGGTTTGTCTTTTGAGCCTTGCCTAAAACGGCACTATGGGGGTAGCAAGAGCCTTTGCCAATATCCGAAAGCCCAGGGGTGACAGGTGCAAGCCGTCCCTAGCGAAGCATTGTGGCTTGTCGAGCATGTCATCCCAGGCTGACAGGCATTGGATCCCCTTTGAAAGACACCAATACTTAAGCCAATTGTTGAAATTGATCATCTTGTCTTCATATTGTGGCATCATTCTTGGTGAGGGTAAGATGCTACTCAAGGTCAGGGTCATACTGGCCTGGGCCACATGTTCAGAGAGCTCCTCTATGTCTCTTTTCATGTAGTCCAGGGAGGTACGTCTCAGGTCATTCACACCAGCATGGACAATGACTGAGTCATATTTGTACTTGCCTTGGAGTGACCTGAGTGCTTGTGTTATGTGGCGGATCCTAGCGCCCGACAGGCAGCTCACCGTGACCTTCTCCTTGTTCAGCCTGGTGAGCAGGACGTCAGTGTGCCTGACAATAGAGTCACCTATTACAAGTGTATCAGGTGTGTTGTTTAGCCTTAAGGGCTGTGACTGTTCGGCACACTGGCTTTGTGAGCTGTGTGTTGCACATGTTTTGTTTTGGGGTAGTGGTTGCTTGCTAATGATTTTAACATGATTTTTTGATGATTTTTTGCTAATGATTTTAACAGTCTGAGAAATCTAAACACAATTATTTACCCATAATATGGGCTACCTCACCCATTTACCTGTAGCTCCTGTGGAGAGAGAAAATGTGAGCATCACGTGGCTGCTACTGTAAATATGCAGTGCTACATAGCACTGGATTCAAGCCCTGCTCTGTGTGAGGCGAAATGTACTATATACAAAGCAATTAAACTGAGCTACAGTCACTGCTAATTAATGACCGAGTGATATTTGCCTATAGCTTACCTGAAACCAAAATATGACCTGGCAGTACTACTACAGTGTTATACTAGACTGCAGTGACAGTAAAACATATGTGCATGAAATGCAAGCATAACACATATAGTAGGTATGCTATATGTCAGTATAAACAATACTGGTGTACACAATTTATTGTTAGTGGGTTGAAATATCTGTGAAGTCAACAAACAATATCAGTTCATGGCATGGGCTACCTCACCCACATACCTGGATTACCTGATGATTGTGATGACAGAGCATTAAGTGAACAATATTGGCCTAGAGACAGCCTTGAACGATACTATATGAGTTAAGCAAAACAACTGGCAGGCATTAGATTTGCATTCTACAGCTATTACAGCATTATACTTGACTTCAGCACATTACCTTACAACCTGAATGCATACAGCTTTATTGCAATGGTTACAACACAATCCTGATGCACACTATTTTTCTTGGTGGTACTGTTTCATGTTTTAATGCAGAGCAGTTGGCATTATTTATTTTTTGCAATACAGCTATAATTCCACATTTATTGCACTACAGACTTTATTGTATATACGTTAATGCAATTACTGGTATTGTTTCATGTGTCTATTGCACAACAGTTGGCATTATTCATTTCTTGCACTACAGGTCTAATTCCACATTTATTGCACTACAGACTTTATTTTTTATACTTTCATGCAGTTAATGCTTTACCTTTTCTTGCTTATTTCACTACAATTAGCATAATACATCTGTACTCACCACACTGACGGTGCAACCTGCCCAGGTGCCCAGCATGCGACTTGACATTGTTAGCCCTCTCTTCTACAGCTGTTGGGAGAGAAGCACACCATTATGCATACCAGTTTTGCAGACATTCAGATTAGATATTGATGAAACAGAGGTAAAATTGCTTACATATTTGTGGGGCATTCCCTGCTTGAGCTTCTTGGACCCAGATGTCCAAGAGTCCCCCTTTCTTCATTTCAGATTGTCATGGTGGTGATGACACTACTCGCCTGTGTGGGGGGATACCAGTAACACTGGTGACTTCTCTGGCCAGCTGGTCCCAGGCCTCTGCCTTACACTTCAGGCCCTGGAAACCTCCCTGCAGCGGCCAATTGTCATGGTTTTTAACTAGGAGTCCAACTATAACCCTGGAACCCAGAATTCCCCAACCCTGTGCCCAAAAGAATGAACCTTCACCTTAGCACCATGCAAACCAGTGCAGCTGAGCAGCACAAAAATTTCCAGAACCGTAGTCTTTGCAGAGCTTAGCAGCATGCAAACCAGCCAAGCAGAGACGAGCAGCACAAACATTGGCAGCCGTTATCATGTTTATGCAGAGTTTAGCAGGTCTTAGCAGGTTTCAGCAGAGCTTAGCAGAGCCATATATTACATTAGTCTGCAAAATTTGTACATTAAAATTAAATACAAATTTCCCTTCCATGTATTCAAACTGTAGACCTACTGCACATGACGCCTTAGCTATGCGGATATTAAGAAATCTGCTATACATTTACACAGACCATTGAACTATGTATAAGCAGTACTGAGCTCCGTGCCATGCTTAGATATGCTTAAACATCCATTTAAATAAATAATTAATGACATCTGGTTTCTATTTTTGGATGTCTGGCAGGTGTCTGCTGTCTTATCTGTGGGCACTGCTTAGCATTGCTGCATTCTGCGCTGCGCAAACATGTACAAACCACAAAGTCCACAAGATCTGCAACACAGAAAAACCATGAAAAAGTCATCGTTCAAAACAATGCTTCTAAAAAAAATAAAATGATACCGCACTGCCATATTGCAGGGAGTCTCTTACTCCTCTGCAGACACAATTATCACTGCACGACTCCCTGTACTGATTCAATAACCGTGTTCCATGGGTCTACCTCAGCAATGCACCATCATTAATATACATAGCACGCTGCTGAGGGGGAGCCGTATACACTGACACGATAACATTCCATGTAGGTGCTACACTGTGCCTACACAGATTTTATTAAATCCTGGGGATAGTCTTTTTCAAATACCTAGGCCATAAGATTCCTGTATGGCTCTATTGATTAAGATAGCTTCTTCTTATTATTATTATTATTAGTTACTAATGTTTTAGAAGAATAAGCTCTCAGCATCCTTTATGTGGCATACATTGTAACAACTGCTTGCTACAGTTTAAAAGGAAAGCAATATTTAGTGGAAACAAACTTTGTGTGGTTTCAAATACTAAGTAGCCTTGGTTTAGATGATTCCTCATTATATGTAATTGATGGGTAATGTTCATACATGTCGCTTAAGTTCTTTGCTCAATAATTCTGGACCAAGCCAACAATAAAAGGGGGGTGAGGGCAAAGGCATAAAACTGTGGGCAATTCACTTAAAACAATAATAGAAACAGAATTGTATCAATATGTATTTTCAGAACAGTAAGAAGCATTACCACTGGCAGGTTAAAAAAGATGTGGCACGATCATGCATATTCTATAAAATTCTGGGTAGTTGAGAGATGTGGTAATGCCCTTCTGACCTAAAACAGCTCAGCTGTAATACTGGAGCCAATTGGCTATTTCCATATGTGCAGTAATTCCATACCTCTCAACTGTTCACATTTTCACAATGTCCAAATTTTGCTATGTTCCTCATAAAAAGTTCTGGGTTTTTGGCAAATCACTGAGGACTGAAGTTACTAAATAATGACATAGCCATGCATTTCAGTTTCAGACTTCATATCCTTCAGAAAATGCATGCTAACACAAATCATATTTATTCTAGCAACTCTCTAAGTTTATGAGCAATATTTAATATCTATCCTATTTTGGGCCTTTGCCCTCTAATTAATTTAGGCTTTCTCTGGATTTCCTGCATTAATTTGTTTTTTTTATGTATTCAGGAATTCTCTGAAGTGAAAAAATGATCAGGTAGTAGACTGTCTGCTACAGGAGAACTAACTGTATGTGCTTTTCCTACTCTTAGAGATGGGTCTCCTTTTTCATCTGCTGGTCTTTTGAAAAGAACATGCCTGTCTTGCTAGTACCCAGTGGCAATAAGTGAATAACCACAAAGAGGGGAAGCTTCACCAGAAATGCAGTGAGGTTCAAGATCATACCAGCTGAATGCTGACTGAAAAAACAGTGACCTTACTTAAAAACTACAAGACTGAAGTGCAGTAACATAGAACTTTCATGCTTCTGGCTCAAAAAATGCACAGCATCCTCCACAGTAATCCATTACTTATTGGTTCTGAATCACATTTTAATAATGCTCAGTTTCAGTTTAAAAGGTAATGGAACAACTGGTTTTGCCTCAGTTACCACTGGTCATTGCAAATCAATACTCCAGTCAATAATCCTAGTGCAGTCCAGACCACAGCGTTGTGACTCGGGGATTCTTCAGAGTTACCTCAGCATCCCTTCAAACAGGGCAACATTAATCGCTTGTTGTTCAATTCACTTTTAACTTCATACTTTTTTCTGTATGCTGACTTCTGTAAAATGTATTTAAAAGTCTTAATCAGGATATATTAGGTAGGATTGTCTTCTATATTATACCTGCTTAGGCCTCTTAAAAATAAAGATAAAAACAGTAAGACATGAATTATACAATGACCCCCCATTAATATTCCAAAACGTACACGCTGATTGGCCAGCGTGCCAGTTGTAAATCCCACGATATACCAATGGAAAAAGGTCCGGTCACCCAAACTTTTTTCTGATGGTATAAAGTATCCAAAACTTTTTTTTTTAAATTAAAAAAAAAAATTGTGCAACGTAGACTTTCTTTTCTCCATTTCTTCAGTTTCAAAGCACTGATGTACTGGGTATGCGTGGGTACACAAGTCCCATATGCATGCGCAATACATCAACACAAGGAAGCAGTATACCACCACCAGCGGAAGAACGGTAATGCACCGTTATACAAAGACATTATTTACGAAAAGTAAGTATTTTTTTCTTAAATAATGTCATTGTATAATAGCAATAACCGACACATTGGTTGTGGTATATTGAAGATTTACCCATGGTTGGCTTTATTTAATCACTCGGGCTTCCCCCTCATGATTAAACCATGCCAACCGTGGATACATCTTCACTATACCACACCACATCATCAGTTATTGCTTAATTATACAATGATTGGCCCTAAACATTCAAAAATGAGCACACTGATTGGCCAGCCCAACCAGTGTGCCCGTTGTAAATCCAAGAATATACTAATGGAAAAAGGTCCAGTTGCCCAGACTTTTTCCATTAGTATATCCCAATTTTTTTTCTTGTCCAAAGGTAGCAACGGAGAAAGGAAGATCTCCATTGCTTTAATCTCGCTATGATAGCTTAAAAAAAGCAACGGAGATCTTCCTTTCTCCATTGCTTTTTTTAAAGATCTCTCGCTATGTTAAAGCAAGATACTTAAAAAGCAACAGAGATCTTCCTTTCTCCGTTGCTACCTCTGCACAGCACTGATTTACTGCGTAAGCATGGGAACAAGACCCTTATGCATGAACAGTACATCAGAAATACCCCAGGACACCTGCGGAAGGGTAGCACGGAGTCATTATACAATGACATTATTTAAGAAAAGTATTTTTTTCTTAACTAATATCATTGTATAATAACAGTAACCCACAGCTTGGTGTGGGTAATGCTGGATTTACCCATGGTTGCCTTTGTTTGGTCACTCAGGCAAACTACACCAACCCTGGATAAATCCAGCATTACCCACACCCATCCGTGGGTTACTGCTTAAATAACTGTGAAACAGATGTATTGCAGTAGTTGTTTGTATGCCTTGTCCTACAAAATTTCACATTTCTATAAAAAGGGTCCCCACTTTGGGTATTTGAAAAGGCATCCACTGTATAACTGTCTCTAGTACCTCTCAACACAAGAATTCTGGGCAGAGCCACAAATAATTGGGGGTTGCGGCAAAGGCCCTAAATCAGGAATCTTTCAGCTTTTCCCAGTTAGGGGTCGCCACAGCAGAATAGGTTTTAAAAATTGCTCTGATAAACTTAGTTACTACACTAACAGGGTTTATGTTAGCAAGCATTTTTCTGAAAAATATTAAGTTTGAAACTTGAATGTCTGTCACTGTTTACTAACTTCACTCCTAGGCGATTTGTCAGAAAACCACACATTTTACATAGGTCTCAACCTTCCATCTCCAAAATGCAACACTAGCCCTCATAATGTGGGGAAAATGTGGAACACATACTAATGGCTGACTAACAACTTCAACTAGGAAGGTCATAGGTTCATAGGTTCATACTAGGCTATCTGCCCTAGGGCATTTATAAGCCTAGCCAGAATGTGTTTGGCTTTCGCCACCCATTTTAAATTTATTTTGCTATGCCCTTTTTCGAGGTTAGTATACTGTGCCTTTGTCTAACAGTGACACAGAAGTGATACCCGGGATAAACCTACGATCTCCCATCCACTCATCAAGATTCCTCTTGAAGAGAGTCAATGAGGGACTCTGCCTAACCTGGACTAGGATTTTATTCCAGAGTGAAGGGAGCCTCTGGGTTATGAATCTGTCCCTCCAGCATGTTCTATTTATTTCAGCGCTGAGGTTCAAGTCTCTCAAGCGCGTAGCTCGATGGGATTTGGATTTTCTGAGGTGCAGCATGTCCATTAATTCCGGGTTGGACATGGCTTTATACGTCAGGCACAGATTGCCTCTGAACAGGCGGTATGCCACTGAGTAGAGCTGGAGTTTCTTTAACCGGGCAGCATATGGCATCTGTTTGAGCCCTTTGATCCTCTTGGTGAGGTACTTTTGGGATCTTTCCAGTTGCTGCAGGTGTCTGGTAAGGTACATCCCAAAAGGGGCATTGTACTCAATTATGGGCCTGATGAGGGATGAGTAAAGAGGCACAATGACCTCCCCTGATCTAGATGTGAATCCCTTCATGATTAGGTGGGCTATATAAAATGTTTTTCTAACCACTTTGGCCACGTGGTTGTCAAATGAGAGATTGCTATCAACTTGGGTCCCCAGGTCCCTAATTACTTCTTCTGTACTTAATGGATTACCACCTATGTGGTAATTTGTGGGCACTTTGTTTTTGCCAAAGGGGATGACTATACACTTTTTGGCATTTAGCTTGAGGCCATGGCTCTGGCACCAGTTGTCTGTTTCTATGAGGCCCCTTTGGAGGATGCTTGTGTCGACTGGAGAGTCGATTATGGTGCCCAGTTTGCAGTCTTCTGCAAACTTGGTCAGCCACAGTCCTTCCGTGTTGGCCTGTACCTCCGAGAAATATATACCGAACAAGAGAGGTCCCAGGACTGAGCCTTGTGGGACACCACTTGTAACTGGTTTGGAGTCTGACATGGCTCCAGCAATTCTAACCATGTGGGTTCTGTCCTTGAGCCAATTTGCAATCCATCTAGTGACATAGGGGTTTATATTTAAGCTGGTGAGCTTATCTATAATGCCCGAGTGGGGTATTGTATCGAAGGCTTTTGCGAGGTCCATGTAGGCTGTGTGGACCACCTTCCCCTCGTCAATGGCCTTGGTGACTTTTTCAAAGAAATCAAACAAGTTTAAGAGGCAGGATCTGCCCTTAACAAAGCCAAACTGGGTAGGATACAGTGTCTGTAAGTCCCCAATATCTTTATTTATGAGGTCCATGATGATCCTTTCCATAGCTTTGCAGACCAAACTAGTCAGGCTTATGGGGCGATAGTTTCCAGGATCCGTTGAGGCACCACCTTTATGGAGAGGGACCACTGTTGCTGTACGCCACTCTTTGGGCACATATCCTGTAGTAAGGCTGAGATTGAACAGTAGTTGTATGTTTGGGTTTAGCTCTTCTTGGAGTTCATGTAGGACGCAGCCCGGGACACCGTCTGGTCCCATTGATGCTGTGTTTTTTGCTTTGGAGAGGGCGGCTCTTACCTGAGCATCTGAGATGTCAGGGGGGCAGCACTCTGCTGGGATAGATATTTGCCCTTTTGGTGGGGAGGGGGGGAGTTTGTGCTGAACCTGTCAGCTAGGATGTTGGCAATGTCTGTGGGTTCAGTGTATTTTTTGTCATTTTGGACTAATTCTGAGCATATCTGGGAATTACCACCCAGGTTCCTAACATAACTAAAGAAAGCCTTGTGATTATCCTTAGTGTCCTGTGCAATTTTTCTCTCAAAGCTGGCCTTAGACAATTTTATGAGTGCCTGTAGTTTTTTGCTAATACTGATCAGTGATGCCTTCCCTTCTTGGGATTTTGCTCTATCATTTAGTAGCTTCCTCCTTCTATTGTATAGTTTGTTTATGGCTGGGGTCCACCAGACAGGACGTCTGCCTTTGGAGGATTGGGTCTTGGTTTTATTTGGGATCGCATGATCCATGCATTCCTGAAGGTGTTCATAGAATGCATTTATAAAGGATTCTGTGGTCTGGGCCGTATTTTCCACAGGCCCGGGGGCTTTGTAGGATTCCACCTCGGTTTTGAGGAGTGTGAAATTTGCTTTAGAGAAGTTTTTCACTGTGGTTTTCTGGGCAGGGGGTGGGGTCGGGATGTGAATATCCAGTGAGATTAGTTTATGGTCTGATCTTACCAGTGAGGGATACACTTCTGGTCTGGAGCATAGAGTCCCCATGTTGGTGATGATCAGGTCCAGTATGTTTTCCCCTCTTGTGGGAGTGGTAACAAGTTGTTCCATAGCATTTGAGTTTATAAATTCTAGGAACCTTTGGGCTAGGGTGTTGGGGCTAGAGTAATGCTCCCAGTCTATGTTTGGGTAGTTGAAGTCACCCAATATAATGGTGTTTGGAGAGACCTTCATATTTTCCAGTGTTCTCAGGAAGGCCGAGTGGGGTTCCTGGGTTTGGGAGGGTGGTCTGTAGCAGGCTATAAACTGGAAGGCAGTTTTACCCACTGTTAGTTGCACATGGATAGTCTCTGATGCTTCATGCTTTGCCACCAACCTGGAGGTGTGGGTATCTTTGATGAATATCGATACTCCCCCTCCTTTTGTGGTTCAGTCCAAGTTTTGGGGCCATAAAGCATGGTATGAGGTATAACCTGGTAGTGCTGGGGTGCTCTCGGGAGCCCTAAACCAGGTTTCTGTTACTGCACAGATATCAATGTTCTCCATGCTAAGGAGAGTTTCGAGTGCGTGCATCTTGAGGTTTAGACTTCTGGCGTTGAGTAGCATTACTCTTAGTTTCTTATCCCTTGTGATACCTATGGAGGTGGGTTTGTCTTTTGAGCCTTGCCTAAAAAGGCACTATGGGGGTAGCAAGAGCCTTTGCCAATATCCGAAAGCCCAGGGGTGACAGGTGCAAGCCGTCCCTAGCGAAGCATCGTGGCTTGTCGAGCATATCATCCCAAGCTGACAGGCATTGGATCCCCTTTGAATGACACCAGTACTTAAGCCAATTGCTGAAATTGATCATCTTGTCTTCATATTGTGGCATCATTCTTGGTGAGGGTAAGATGCTACTCAAGGTCAGGGTCATATCGGCCTGGGCTACATGCTCAGAGAGCTCCTTTATGTCTCTTTCCATGTAGTCCAGGGAGGTACTTCTCAGATCATTCACACCAGCATAGGATGGTTAAAATATGCTGGTTTTAATTATAAAGATCTTTTAATAAATTAATATGATTTTCTATTTACCATGGATTTTACTTAAAAAAATCCTAACACTGAATGTATGACAGAGCCTTTCAATGTGGAACTTCGAGGAAGATGAACTTTTTAAGACCCCAAATGAGGTACGTTCCTCGTAATGAGGTACCCTTGAAAAGGGTTACCACCTGTCTCACTTTGCGAGGGACAGTCCCTCTTTTGGCAGTTGTGTCCTGCGAAAAAATTGAAAAAATGGCAGATATCCTGAGATTTTAGGACAAAAATATTTCCTAAGTTTTCTTTATCATTTTCATAAACAGTTATTTTTTTTTTATCTGAAGCACCTAAATGTTATATGAAATAGCATAAGCAACTCAAATGCTACAAGAGCTTTTATTTTTGGCAAAAAGGTGAAGATGTGTCTTTTGTACTGGTCATGGGCATGTTTTGTCCTGCAACATCTGACATTTCTACAAAAATGTCCTACTTTGAGCATTTGAAAAGGTGGCAACCCTACCCTCGAAAGGTATGCATAAATTATATAAGAAGCAGAGCAAAAATCTGGACAGTTTGAACAGTATTTCGGTAGCTGTTCTTCCTGCAGATATTTTTTTTCACATCGTGCGAATTCAGTTAAACGTAACGCGTAGAACAGTAGTTCAATACTTCCTAACAGTTAAAAAAAAAAACTAAAACGACTTGAAAAACATAACCTTCACTCAGTTCACGTATCTTACGGCTTCAGGCGTACGCATACTCTCTGTGACGCTCCTCGCGAACGCGCCTACATGGCTAAATGCCAACCCCGCCCGGTGATGATAGGCTGATCCTTTCAGTCACGGGGTTGTTGCCCCAATCCGTTAGGTTTGTATACCTGAGAGTTTTGACGTTTTATTTACGGAGTGGAGGTATACTTCTCATGGGAGTAGTAGGCTGGGGGTTGGGTTACTATTACTGTTTAGTGTCTGTAGTAGTCGGGTAAATTTTTTTTTTTTTTACCAACTACTTGGATCTGTTGTACCTACCTGGCTTTGTATCTGGGCGGAAATTACTGGCACGGACACGTGACAACAGGTATAAACAACACACCTGTAACAAGCGTGCTGTCACTTACTGACGTACTGGTTGTTCGGTTTACATCTTTGCAGCTACTTTTACCGATGTGTTTATTTGTATATTTTGTTGGACCGGTTGTAAAAGCTTTGTTTCTTTTATGTTTGTAGACTGGGGGTTTTATCCACCTGAGTTGGTCTAAATCGGAATTAATGTGTACTCTCTAGCTAACGTTGTGTATGCCCAGTGGCTACAAGCTGTCTTAACGGCACTGTGTCGCTATTTTGAACTAAACTAAAGGTGGAAAGTCCTTATCCAAGAAATGGTAATAAAGGTGCGCATTTTTCGTCGGAAAGACGCAAAGTATGAAATAGAAGTGGAGGTAGCTCCAGGGCTTACTTTTGATGAAATGGTGTGGCTCTTTGAAACAGTTTACCGATTAGTCACCTGGTTCCCACGTTATGGAGGCGGCTATTCGCTTTTGACCCTGTTTAGTCCACCTCATTACCGGGTAACAAACAGGTGGATGCATGGGGCTGTGTATCATGGCTGGACTGAAAAAGATTGTGAACAAACCTCTGCAGCAGAAAATGATTTCCAGGGGAACTTGCACTGTCCCATCTGTGATGTTGGATTGGATGATCAGGGTCGTGAGCACCATTTTTTTGGGATCTCTATGGAAGGACACAGGTGGGACAGAGACCGGAACCCCGACTGTGTGGAGTGTCAGAAAGAGTCTGAAGGCCGCAAATTTGTGGAATGTTGGAACCCTGCTCAGATTTTACCTGCACCCAGCAGGGCTCATGAAATAGAGGTAGAACCTGGCCTGTCATATTTTGAGATGCATGGTCTCCTTAATACCAGTTACAGGGAAGCACTGAAAAGGGGACAGAGAGTTTCTCTGTATAGCCCTCCTCATAACAGGCTGATTCCAGGTACTGTGTTCCCGTGTTGTGATGTAGATTCCATGCATGAACACCCTGATTGGGTGAAAACAGAGTTTGTAAAAAGCTGTGCATTAGAAGGTGGGCTACCAGGGGCTCTGCTGTGCCCTGACTGCCCTAAACTGTTTGAGGATGCATTGGTGTTGCCTTGTGGCCACAGCATCCGGCATCGTTTATTGAGTGAAAAGTGGAAGAGCAAGGAGGACCCTCCCTGTCCAGGATGCTACGAGGAGGCTTACAATGGTAGTTTAGAACCATGGAGTAAGTGTGAAAGTAAGGGTCAACTTATGACTTGCCAGGAAGGAAAGGTAAAGATTCAGCTCTAAGGAACAGAATTATTCTGTAATGGACATGCCTGCATTCTTTTCCCTGAATATGTTATATCATAATGCTCTTACCTGCATTCATTTCACAGAATACCTTATGCTGTGATGCACTTGCCTGCATTCTTTTTATTGAACACCTTTTAGTATAATGTTCTTTGCCTCATTTTCAGTGCATATCACATAATTCACTTAGGTGAATTATTTTCATTGAATACCATTTAATGTAGAACTGTACTGCGGTAGCGTTGTCACCTCACAGTAAGACGTTGTCCCATTTGATTCTCAACTAGAGCGTCTTCTGTGTGGAGATATGCGTGAATGGGCGTACCTTCGTTGAAGGGTGTGCGTCTGAGCTGGCAACTCGGCACGTAAAATCTGCTGCCAATCATTAGCTGACCGGAGTTCCGCTGTGGCGACCCCTAACTGGGAAAAGCCGAAAGACACAACAACCATTTAATGTGGAACTGCATGTTACACTTCTGCTTTTGTTTCCTGTCATTATTGTAGGCTACTCAAAACATGTATTTTCTGGTATTCTGTAGTAGAATGTGTTTTATTTACTTGTTTGTTTGTCTATTGAGAAAGTCCAACTGGGTAATACCCATTTTCAGCAGAGACCCGGGGAGAAAAGCTCAATTTGCTTACATTGCATTATGCTAAGTTCTAGTTAAACAGGAATAGTTACATCACATCATATTATTTTGTTTTCAAGCATTACCCACCATACCAATTTTTATTAAATGTATTAGTTTGAATTTATGTCTGGTTCCCTCACAGCCAGTTGCCCTCAGCTGTGTTCACCAACTGTTGTACAAATGTTTGTGAGCATTCAAAGGATTAGTTACAGGGGAGTGGTGGCCCTCCAAAAAGAAATGTACATCCATTTACTTTGCATTGCTGCATTATAACTCTCTTGTTTTACATTTAAACTGATTATTTGCATGAACAAAAGATGTCCGCCTCCTGCAGTACATGAGTATTTTTCCGAGACTACATTATGTTTTATGTTTTATCCATTTTAATGCAAGCATTTGGCAATGTTTTAAGAGTGGGTGAGGATTATCCCCCCCCCCACACACACACACACACACACACACACACATCCACCACCACCAATTCCCTTGTGTATCCTTTTTAAATCTGAGCTGTTGCTTTATATTTCATGATTATATTGTATGTTACCTGCTTGGTTATTAGTTCTTGTGAATATTTGGTGAGTTTCTTATACTTTGCATATATTAAATTGTATTCTTGCAGAAGTGAGGTTGCTTGCGGCACTGTGTCAGGACTGTCTGTCTGGAAGTACATGACTGTATTGCTTCTTAGCCTTATAACTTTTAAACAGTTTGCCTGTAACCAGGGTTTACTGTAAGTACTAAGCAGTCTGTAATGGCTTGCCCTTTCAGTGTCAGGCATGTTTGTGTTGTGTGGATGTTTGTCAGAATGCTCAGTAGGCCACAGGCACTCTGGGTAAAGTGGTGCTTATTTATGAAAATGTACAGTATGACATGCAGCTGTTCTATAGATATACTTTAGAAGCTTTAAAGCTGTATGTATTTATTTAGCAAATGTTAACAGGTTGGTACTTTGAGATATCCCCTGGGCCACTAGGAGAACAAGGCAAGAACAAAGCAAAGGTATACAAGTCAAGCCCCTGTATATTAAGCAACAGAATATATCAGGTCATTGATTAAACCGGCTACAGAAAACAGTTAACTGGAACTCAAGCAACCTGCAAAAAAAAAAAATCTAAGAAATATAGTACAATTTTAATGTGTTGCACTTTGTTTTCCCCGTGCAGAAAGATAACACATTTTTAAAGTTTTAGAGTTTTAAAAAGAAAGATAGGAATAAATTCCCTCTCTCCCCAACCTGAGAAAAAAAATCAAACCAAACAAATAGTATAGGGTACAGTATTAGGCCTGTTTTTTTAATAGTAACTCTCAAGCAACCAGAAAGTACAGTTATCCATCATCTACCAATCCCCATGGGTGCCGGTTAACTGAGAGTTTACTGTACAGAGATAACTCAGTAAAACAAGATTAATCCTTTTATACAATGCACAACATAATTAATACACCTTTTACAGTGATATGGTGGAGAGATCATGTGATTGTTTTTCATAAAATATACTTAAAGATGTATAGAAAAAGAAAAAAAAATATGTACAATGATTAGTCTTGCATTATTCACACTCCTTGCTAATGACAGTATATGTATTTTGTTTCATTTTTCTTATCACATTGATCATGTTAAATGTTTAATTTATCATGTTAAATTCTTTCCAACTTTGTGCCAAATTTGTCATGGAATTTTTTACATTAAATGAGATTTTTTTTATACATTTAAAAGACATTAGTAAATACATTGTGATCACCTGTCAGACTGCCTGTATATTTGGTTTCATTAACAATCTTCAAATCTGGATTATTAGCACTGTTCTCTTTGGACTTTTGCCCTTTGTTTTATGACTGTTTTTAATGTTTTGCAACATTGTAGGTACAGTGCTATAGAGGCACTTGTCTCTGAGCTCTCAATGTCTTAATATTGGAAGTTTCTATTTCCTTTTGATAGCACTAGTTCTGACATTTTCGGTTGTGTATCCGCACTAGTTCTGACATTTTCAGTTGTGTATCTTTGTTGAACTTTCATGGCATAGCCGCCATGTGATATCCTTTATGTGGAGCCTGCGTTTATCCCTTTAGATGTGGTTTGTTTGGCACAGAGCTTTCCTGATGGCCAGTTGGCTAGTTGGCCAGTCTCCGTCTCACTTGTGTAAAGGGATAACTTCTGTTCCTGCTGCACACCAGGTGTTGGCCAAGGATATAGTACCAGAAGTGGTTACTAGTGATCTAGTTCTGGTTAAACTTGCTTATCTGTGTCCTGTAAACAACCAAGATGGTTACAGGATGTTTCCTGTACCATGTCACAGATGTGGATTTTTCACTAAAGGCAGCCTTTGAAATGCCTGGTGGTTCAGTTCGGGTGTGAACAACACCCCTCGAGCCTTTCCTTTATTGCTGTCATCAGCTCACTCCCAGCTGCAAGTCCACGTCAGTGTTGTTCTGCTCCAAAGCGCTGCCGTTTTCACTGTGTATTGAACTCTAATGCTACCTTTCTGTCCACATGATTTAGCTTTTCGCATTAATTCCCATGTCCTGCACTGCTAGATTCAGCCTTGTCTCCTCAAATAAGAAGTTAATTCACTTTCATTCTCCCACAGATGTGACTGAAGTGAATACCCTGAAAAGTGCAGGACGCAGTCATTACCCCGATTTACTCAAGGAGTCACTTTTCTTACTCCAGACATTTTCTGTGTGATCTTGCACATCTGTGTCAGATATAGAGTTTACCCTTCAGCCATTTAGGTATCCCAGTTCTTCAGTCATTTATTTTTCCCCCAGTCTGTCCAGTTTCCCCAGCAGCCATCTCTATGACACTAAAGTATTTGGAGAAAGCTATGCAGACTATGGCTGTTGGCACTAATCAGAAGGCATATAAATTTCAGTCAGATTTGACTGACAGCTCCTCCTGTCCATAAACCGATGTTAAGAGGTTGTTTTAGACATAGTTGTGCTCGGGGACTTGACCATCTTTTCCGCAGGATCTTCCCCATGATTTACCTTTCATTCTGGTAAGCTGACATGTAGTTCCCTGGATTCTTCCTCACTTTGTGCGGTCGTATCACACTTGCTTTCTTCTAGCCCTCAAGCAGTTCTGTATTGGACAGCGTTCTGTTGAAGATCTCCTTCAGGGGATCTGTCAGCAGATTGTCTGAATTCCTGAAAATCTTTGGGAAGCCGGCATCAAACGTAGTCCCTGAACTTTAGCCTCCCTTAGGGCAGATGGCTCCATCTTGGGTTTCCTCCTTGCAGAAATGATACTTACTGAGTGCTTCGTTACTTTGTCCTGCCACCCTTCAAGCATCTCACTCTTCTGTTTCTTTACTCTGTGATGACGGAAACAAAGTATTCACTCAGTATCTCTGCTTTTTCCCATTTATACATGGTGCCCCCTTTCTGCACTCAGCCTGGCATTCTGCCCCTCTTTCTCTTTTCTGCAATGCATTAAAGTAATTTCTTCCCCCTTCCACTGCATGTGCGCCATCCTTTGCTTTACCTCCTAGCCTCGCGTTCCTGTGTAGCCACCGTGCACTCCACTTCTTTCTACTGATACCTGAAGCCTGTGGAGAAAGGCGTGAGTACTTTGTCCCCGACTCATTTCCACAGCTTGTGCACTACCTGCAGCAAAACTGCACCAACTGAGCTCTACTAATTCCAGTAATAACAATCTAGTCATAGTCGTTGCAAAAATCCCAATAGATTTTCTGTTGTCATGGTTTAGTTCAGAAACTAGTCTGTGTGATGCAATTGTTATTTCTGAAGTGCAACAACATAATGCCAGCAACATGTTGCAGCTATGTTAAGTTTTAGCAGCTAGGTACTAACAGTACATACAAAGGTAATTTGGCGTTAATGGAATAAAAATGTTTTTGTCGTATATTTATGCGTATCATTGCTTGAACATCTGACAGATATATACATATGTAGTACTTTTTTTAAATTATTTGTGTGTGTATATAAAGTACACATGCATACGGTTGTAGTTCACTTGGTCAACACTAATTTTTGCAACTTAAGTGAACTGCAGTGTGTTTGAAAGAAGGGCTGTTTGTGAAAATTTTTTGGCAAAGTCCGACTTGGTCGACAAAGATGGCAGGAGTAGGAGTTTGTGACTTTGTGACTGTTCTCAGGTAAGGGGATAGATTTAGTATGTGTTTTGTGTTCATGGTGAGAGTCCGAGTTGTCTTGTGAAGTGGTAGAGTTACTGAAATGGCTTTTTTAAGGTAACCTGCACATTTAGGATTGAGGAAGGGATAGGGTGAGGGTTAACACACATTACTAAGATAGGCAGGGGGCATGGTTCCCAGCGTCACTTGCATGCATTTTATTGCTGTCAGTGATTACAGACTTTTTTCTGGTATGACTGTTTGGCAGTAAAGTTTGAGAAACACATTATCTTTTTATGTACTGCTGTCATGTAGGTAAACACAAGAGCATATAACTGGGTATATCGAGCATCACAAGTGTTTATTATTTTATTTATATTTTGTTGACCAAGCTGTCCATCTGGTCAAAGTGCATTTCAATGGGGGCCTGGGAAGAAAAGCTTCATTATTACAGTGCTTATAAATTTATGTAGTGCTAAGGAATAAACACAATCATGCAGACCTACAGTGCAATATAAACTGATTTAATAACCTCACTGGTGTGGGAGCAGCTGCTATTCTTCCTTAAAAACAAAGCTTCCACACTGCATGGAGGCTGCACGACATGTAATGTATAGTTGCAATTCCCTGAAATATTTACATCTGTTTTCCTGAACCTTCTTTACAATGGATATCTAATCTTATTTGGACGTCTACAGATTATGGTTATAGATGCAAGTTCAGTTTGATAGTATCACACAGTATGCAAAGCCGTACAGTGTAGAGCACTTACAGTCCCTTTATTTCCTACTTGTTTACCAGGAAAATGAACTGGTTTAGGAACCACTTTGTGTTACAACCATAGCCACAGGCAAACGTACACAAAGCCTGCACTAGTGGCATACAGCTCTAAATGCCTGACAATTTCCAGGTGGCCTAAATTCAGTTAGTGGCTTGGTTGCTTAAAGGCAAATCCAGGGACAATGGGTGCATCTGTGTTGTGGGTAAGGGGTGGTGGTCCCAGCCAGCTTGCACTGCTGTGCATTTGGAGTGGTAAGTATATGAAGACAAAAGGCATTGGCAGCCCTTTCAGTTGTGCAGTTGTTCGCATTTACCAGGGGAGAAGTTAGGCCATTTATCATAAAAGCATTCTTCATACATGGGTTCATAGGTGTGTACTAGGCTAATGGCCTTGGAGCCTTTACAAGCCTAGCCCATAGAAGTGCCCTGGAATTGTGCTGCCTGACGTTAGTTCCCAGTGTGTGTATCAATTAGAGCCACTGGACTGATCCCCGGGGTGCTCTGCCAGTGCAGGCAAACCCAGATATGTTGCCTGTATGACAGTCTTCTCCAGAAGATTGTCACCACAGTGGACCTTGGGAGCCCCCATCACTGCAGAGCATATTCGTATTCGGTAAGGGAGAGGCTTGATAGCGGGTGTGGGGGGAACTACTACAAAAATAGAGAGTTTTGAGTAACGGTTATATATAAACATAAAGCCATTAAGAGAGTAAACAGAAATTCCATACATTTGTATCAGTTTAACAGATATTCTTTACAATTTTTTTTGCCCAGTTGATCATTTTAATGTAATTTTATATAAAATGTAGTTATCATAACTAATTAAAAAAATAGGTTTTCATTTCTGTAGTTTATATGAAGTATATTGTTGTTAGTGTATAACTTCAGCTGCCCTTCCAAACTGCGATACAAACCACTGTCTTATTGTCACCTTGTACTAAACCATGGCAAATCCCCAAGCTGTACTTCTCAAACTCTTAAACAGTAAACCTGGAAATGTGCCAGGGTGCACTGTCGGGGGGGGGTTGGAATTATGCCACTGTCCCTTCAGCTACATAACAGGAGAGAGAACTGTATTTACCACAAATGCCCATCTTAGCAGGAAGGCAAGACTGCTAAAAAAAATCTGCCCCAAAATGACTTCACAAGTCATTGTTAAAGTTATAGCCACAACTCGGGCCCATGACATATTTAAAAGAAAACTCCACTCAACACTGCAGTTACACTGCAGTTAACCTTACCCAAGAGTTATTTTCTCACTATAATATCATCAAAATGTTTCATTGTGCCTTTCAGTTTCATCAGTTCCTCTTTTCCCTGCTCTGTTCACAAAGATCTGAGCGTATTCTAACATGTTCAGATTTTACATTTTAGAAAATAATCTGTCTGGGTCTATATGATCTATGGTAGACGGTGATCATTCTTTTGTCTAAGATCATTTACAGTAGTGTTACTCTAGGGTCGATCTAATATTCTTTGTACTTCTTTGTATTTGTCACCCCCTACACAGTTTTACTTGCCTTCATAAGACCACTTAAATGTATTCATAGCAGCCAAAATGGAGCTCTTTTATCCAAAGAATTAGTTTAGGAATAAGTCTTTTATGCTAACACTAGGGATCAGTATGATAAAATGACAAAAACAAGGCTAGTACCAAGCAAAACTTAATAAAATCACCTCTCTAGCGCTTCTGCAAACGATGCCTTCCAGGAGTACAAAATACAAAGCACAAATGTTGAATATATGTACACAAAATAATTCACACTCTCAACCAATTAAACAATTAAGCACAAATACACTTGATTGTATCAACGTGCATTGTTTCTATGGCCAGTGATCTGAACGTTAATTTGCTGAGAGTTTTTCGCGAAGATGTGCTGGATTGTACCCAAAGGACCATGGAGAGTTATGTAGTTCCCCTGAGAGAAGGTATTCTGGAATGTGCAGACAACTGCAGTGTTAATTGGGACAATGTTATCGAAGAAAGCCATAAACAACGTATTATGAATCCCTTTGACTCAGTGGGTAAGTGAACTAATTTCTGTTTTTCCACTGATGTGACTGAGACTGTTACTAAATTAGAACAGCTGATGACTAAGGAAACAGCAGGTTACTTTAACCTACTGAGTCTGCAGCATTATGTTGTGTTAGATATAATGCAAGGGGGTTACGTGCCTTTAAAAATCCCTTTGATATTTCTGATGAAACTGAGAAAAGGTTTCAAGATAGGTGGATAGCAGCAGTGCATCACTGTGCTTCTGAATGGGTGAGTATTTTGATAGAGCGGGATATTGTGGGATATTGTAAAGCAGTGGAGGTTAAAAGAAGAAATTTCTACATTGTGTAACTCCTTGGCAACAAATTTGAGCCCAGTTTGATTAGAACAACAGTTGGGTGAAATAAATGAGAAATTGGTTGAATTAGAAAGAGAACTGATGAAAAAGAAAACAAATAAACTACAGAGAGACTCTAAAGATTACACCAACCATAAAGTTTTCATCTAGAAAGCCAACAGAAATAAGACAACAGATGGCTACTTTCATTGGCCGTGGAGAGAATTGGAGTAAACGTATGATGTCTAGACTGCTATCGGAGACATCAAGAGGCTCTACAGATTGGGATACTGATGACAACCAGTATCCGCCTTTACCCCCAGCACAGAAGCCCCAATATCTAACTAATAACTTTCAGAATGGAAAATGGACTGCATAACCAGAACCAAAATCCTGATGAGTTTCAGGACCAACTCAAAACAGGTGGTTATCGAGGAGCTTATCAGCAATGTAACAAGAGAACTAACTAGATGGAACTGAATAGGCTTCCTTTACTTGTGGTAACAATGGTGAAATGAATAATGTTGTAAATTTATCAAATGAATCATTAAATGATGTACAGTTGAGCGTTTTTAACAAGGGTTTAACATTCATCCCTACGGCTATGCCAAGGTTGTATATGTTGAAAATTGATTTTGTTTTAGAATGTGTAGAAAGCAGCATTTAATGAATTTTTTTTTAATACTCTTTATCAAGATTGTTTGGATGAAGGTAATGCTTTTAATGAGGAAATGAATGACTCCATGGACAGTTTTTATACGTGTGCTTCAGATGCGGATGATTTCACTGCATATTGTCAGCTAGATACTACTAACGTGATGTATACAACTGTTCTCATTCCAACAGGTGTTCATGAAGGTGGACAGCAGTTTTGTGCTATGGTACATTTTTGTATAGAATGAGCTTTTAGAATTTATGAAAAATAAACATTCTATTATTTATAATCTAAAAATGAATGGAAAGCTCTGAGAGAACTGGGGGAGCAGAAAAAACTTGTATGTAAGCCATCAGACAAAGGGAACCAATTAGTGGTAATGCATGTTAATCAGTATATGCAAATGTGCTTGGATCAGAATAAATATAGTAAGGTATCATTATAGGAATATTTGAATACTAAAGAGCAGTTTAAAACCTTCTTATTTAAAGGCTATAGATTAGGATATTTTTCAAAACTGGATATAGACAAAAATTATACAACAACTATAACACAATGGCTTATTTTTATTGTCTGCCCAAGCTGCACAAAAGTATGTTGACCCCACCAGGTAGACCTATAATTTCAGCCTCTAATTATTTCCTACAGAATATTGGGGTATTTCTCCATAACTGCTTATTACCATATGTGGTTAAATTACCATCTTTTATTAGGGATACCTTTGATTTCTTACAAAAAAATGAAGACATTACGTGGACAGAGGGAATGCATTGGGTTTCGATAGATGTGAACAGTTTATATACTACCATTCATCATAAACTTGGTTTGGAAGCCCTTAAATTTTTCTTTGGTGATAGCCCAGTAGGTAATTATATTCTGGAATTAATTGAATTTTGTCTAAACAATAATTATTTTTGTTTTTGTGAGGATGTTTTTAGACAAAAAAAACAGGTACAGCCATGGGGGTGTCATTTGCCCCCATGTATGCAAATCTGTTTATGGCAACATATGAGGTTGAATATTTGTATAAACAGATTTTTTAATGAATTTGTTGTAACATTATTCTAGATTTATTGATAACTTGGTCTTCATCTGTAAAGGAGGCATAGATATGCTTCCTTTTTTGTTAGAGATTTGGACAATAATAGACTAGATATAAAATGTGATGGATTGCAATGTGGCAATTCCATAATATTTTTGGATGTATACCTGACAGGTGGTTTTGGAGAAAAAATAAAACCAAAATTCATCAAAAGTTTGAAAATAGTAAACATTTTCTACATAGAACTAGTTGCTATCCTCCATTTATTAAATTCACTTCCCTTTAGAGAATTACTAAGAGCATGTAGATTATGTAATAGTATAAAGAACTGAGTACAATAGGTATGTTTTTAAATAGAGGTTATTGTATTAAAGACATTAGGGAAGCTTTGGTTAAATTGAAAATTACATTGTGAGGTAGTGGTAATAAAAATATGAATAATATCCAGGTTATGTGCAAAGTAAGCGAGGATGGACAGAAACACAAGAAAATGTATATAGTTATATCTTTTTGCAAGTGAAGAGGTAAATAATTTTTGGGGATTTTTTTGTTTAAGTTCAAAGAATGTAAAAAAAAAAACTTTGTTTACATGCTATTTTTTTCATTTACAAGAGGCGGGAACATCCAAGACTTAATAGTTCACAATAAACTCCTTAAACCCGTGGACAGTTTATGCAAGGAAATATCAGTTAGGTGAATAGTATTTGTAAAAAATGTTCAGCGTGCAGTTATGTGGTGAATCATTTTACTTACATTAATGGGATTAGTTTTTATCCAAAAGTACACTATTGTTGCCAAACTTTTGGCGTAATTTATGTTCTGAGGTGTCCCTACAGTCTCTCTTTTTTTTTTTTTTTATATAGGTGAAACTAAGAGAGCCTTTAAGACAAGACTGCAGGAACATATTAGGAACATCAAACAGTAACGAGTCATAGAGCCATGCATTTTGAAATGTTTCATAATAGTAACCCTTATTTAGTAAAGGCTAGTATTTTGGAACAAATAACCAGCAATATTGATTATTTTAATATTAAAAGGAAGTTGTTGTACAAAGAAAGCATATATATTGTGAAGTACAGTACTTTTAAGCCCTTCTGGGCTCATTACTGAATGCACATGGAAACTTTTAATTTGTGTATTTTGATTGCTTGAGAGTGTGAATTATTTTGTGTTTGATTGCTTAAGAGTGTGAATTATTGTGTGTCTGTCTGTGTATCTATGTACAACATTTGTGCTTTGTATTTTGAACTTCTGGAAGGCATTGTTTGCTGAAGCACTAGAGAGGTGATTTTATTAAAATTTGTTTGGTACTGGCCTTGTTTTTGTCGTTTTATCATACATCTTAATGTTTTTTTCTTGGTTGTATCAACTAGGGACGAGTATGTTGCACTATAACACTAAATAAACACTACATAAACAAACTTGTAAGTAATATTTCCCCTAAATATTTACTTTTTAATACCATGAAAGTACCACATTCCTACATCATAAAGTAATAAAAGTTCATGAAATCAGTATCGGTTCTGTTTTTGATTAAGTACTCAGGACCTCCAGTATACGGAGAAACTGCCAATATTCGTATTGGTAGCATATTTAAATATGCTTGGAAATTATTTTTGTTAGACCATCTGGTGCTATTAGTATTATAACTGAGTGTCCTGACTGTACTTTGCTCTTGTTTTTCCTTTAGTGTCTCCTTTTATAGCCTGACAACTGTCTCATTACGCTGCAGTCGCTAGGTGTAGTTATTTCATTAATTAATTAATGCTGCATTTGTCCTTCTTTTCTTCAGCTTCTGTGTCTAGCTTTTTCCCTCTGTTTTTCTCAACTGCTGGTATTGGATGGTCACATGAGAGCAGTACCTCTTCATTTTCAGTATTTTGTTGTGGTTCATGTTTTCACTGCTTCTTGACTATCTGTACAATGTGGTGTTTGCACAACCCCTGGTGTGACAATCCTGTCACATTATCTTATTTATTTATATACATTTGTTAGCCGGGTAGTGTCCGCCTGGGTTAGAAACCCTTTTCAGCAGAGACCTGGGTGAAAAGAACAGTACAAATAAAGTATACAAAAAACAAAAATGTAGTTACAAGATCACACAAGAATTACAAGGAAGAGCAAACTTGCATAGATGCAAAATTATCATAGGTATAAATTTAGGTACAAATTTTAAAGACAGTTAAAGTGTACAATAGCCAAAAGAAAATGAGATAATATACAAGTAATGCAAGAGGTGAGCAGTAATGGGTACCTTGTGCGAGAGGTGAGCAGTAATGGGTACCTTGTGCGAGAGGTGAGCAGTACTGGGTACCTTGTGCGAGAGGTGAGCGGTACTGGGTACCTTGTGCGAGAGGTGAGCGGTGCTGGGTACCTTGTGCGAGAGGTGAGCGGTACTGGGTACCTTGTGCGAGAGGTGAGCGGTACTGGGTACCTTGTGCGAGAGGTGAGCGGTACTGGGTACCTTGTGCGAGAGGTGAGCGGTGCTGGGTACCTTGTGCGAGAGGTGAGCGGTGCTGGGTACCTTGTGCGAGAGGTGAGCGGTGCTGGGTACCTTGTGCGAGAGGTGAGCGGTGCTGGGTACCTTGTGCGAGAGGTGAGCGGTACTGGGTACCTTGTGCGAGAGGTGAGCGGTACTGGGTACCTTGTGCGAGAGGTGAGCGGTACTGGGTACCTTGTGCGAGAGGTGAGCGGTGCTGGGTACCTTGTGCGAGAGGTGAGCAGTAATGGGGGGGTCTATAGTAGAACACCGAACTTTCAAAATTTTGAGTGTTCTAATATCGACCCGTTTTCAGTAAACGCTGAAAATACTGAAGAAACAGAAAAACAAATTTTTTCCTAGGGAAAGAATTTGGTTATCTGTTTCTGTTGCTTCTGTATTTTCAGTGCTGTGGTGGAAAGTTGCGGGTTGGGTTCAGGTAAGTGTGCGATTGTGTGGACGTGAGAGTTAGGACGGGTTAGGTGAGTTAGGGTTAGGGCATGGGTCAGGTAAGTGTGTGATTGTGTGGATGTGAGGGTTAGGGCAGAGTAGGTGAGTTAGGGTTAGGGTTTGGGTTAAGGTAAGTGGGTAGTTAGTGGTGTATGTATAGTTTTAGTGTAGGGTTAGGTGTAAGAGTTTGTGTGGATTGCTGTTTGTTTGGTGTGTGTGTGTGTGTGTGTGTGTGTGTGTGTGTGTGTGTGTGTGTGTGTGTGTGTTTTGGAACAGCAAATTTTTTCCCTAGGAAAAAATTTGCTGTTCTGTATGTTCAGTGTTTTAAATTTTTGATTAATAGGGTTTGATATTAGAACACTCGAAATTTTGAAAGGTCGGTGTTCTAATATAGACCCGTAATGGGGGTCTCGTGCAAGAAGTGAGCAGTAATGGGCGTCTCATGCATGAGGTGAGCAGTAATGGGCGTCTCATGCATGAGGTGAGCAGTAATGGGCGTCTCGTGCATGAGGTGAGCAGTAATGGGTCACCATGCATGAGGTGAGC
This sequence comes from Protopterus annectens, assembly GCF_019279795.1. Classification (NCBI taxonomy): domain Eukaryota; kingdom Metazoa; phylum Chordata; order Ceratodontiformes; family Protopteridae; genus Protopterus; species Protopterus annectens. The sequence goes on along the minus strand of NC_056735.1, from coordinate 1,373,097,796 downwards.
AGTAATGGGTCACCATGCATGAGGTGAGCAGTAATCGAAAGAAAAAAAAATCCAGGAGCAATACAGGGGCAGAGCCAGTTAGCATTTAGATAATCTTTCAGGGTAGTTTTAAATGTGGACAGGTTTGGATTATGTAAAATGTGCTGAGGAAGATTATTCTAGTCCTTGGCAATTCTATAGGAGTACAGGAACTTGCCGTGATAGCTGTGAGACAGGGTCACTTTTAGTATTATTTTGGTGGATGACCTAAGGAGCCTGCAGTTAGTGTTAGGCTGTAACAGGTTTAAAAGAGCTGGGCAGTTAGTGGGGTGGTTTATGATTTTATGGGCAATAGAAAGTTGCTTTAGCACTAACAGGCTGAGGTGATCTTGCCTTTGACTTTGGTCAGTGAAGTGTTGAGTTGTTGTTTTCTGTGTAACTGCAGGTATTTTAAGGACAATCTGAAAATAAATGATGCAGGCTTTAACATGTCTTTGAAGTCAGAAATGTTAGCCAATATTAAATGGTGGAGCCCCAGTGTGTAACAATCTTGCCCCACAGTATTGTACCTTTACATATGAACTGTTGCTTTTGTCCATGTAACTCCAGGCAACCAAAGGGCAAACTAATCACCTGTTTTGAAGAGAGGACCGTCAGCTTTAAATGAATAGCATAGCTGCTGCGTTGAATAGATTGTATGACTGTGCAGGAAAACTAGGCTTACATACCTGTCAACCTCTTAACGCAAGAAATCTGGACAAAGCCTAAAATAATGGTGGGACAAAGGCCCAGAAAAAAGGGACACACATTAAACATTGGTCTTATAAACCAACAGAATTTGTATTGGTATGCATTTTTCTGAAGGATGTGAAGGTTGAAAGTCAAGTGGATGTCATTTGATGACTTAAATCATCCGTTATTTTCCAGAAACCACATTTTTTGCAGAACACACCAACAATATGAGGCAGAAATCAGGACATTCTGCAAAAATGTGGACAGTTGACTGCCATGATAGATGAACGTCTGGTAATGCTTTTAGGACTGTAATTTCACTATATAAAAACTATTTTAACTAGCTTGTTTTGGAGGGGGTTCAAATGTAAGCAAACACTCTTAGCACAAACCAAGGTTGCTTTCAGTGAAAAAGAGTGTCTAGAAGCTATAAAGTCGCTAACTTCCATCACCATCATTGTATGTAAGTGAAGAACATATATTTAGTTTTTTTTTTTAAAGGGATGCAAACTGCACTGCAGGGAAAAAGGCAAATCTACCAAAAAACAAATGATCTAGTCTTGTGGTGGTCATTTTGATGTAAAAGAATTTTTAACATTTACCTTGGGGTATCTGGATGGTTAAAGCATTCTAGATAAGTAGGGCAGTGCCAGGGACATTGGCCAGTGACTCTCCTCCACACACATTTTCTGATGCAGCGTTCATAAATATATGTTGGATCTAATTTACTTTTGTTTAATTTTATTTACTGCTGCTGCTATCTTTTAGGGATTTACTTGACTGCACACATCCTAGCTGTTTCTGAGTTTGCAGAATGCCCATGTAGTTTCCCCTCCCTTTTTTTCTTTTGGCTTGTCCCACATAAGTATTATTCTTGGTAAATTACTGAAGAATACAGCCAAAAGTGCCAGACGTTGAGTTCCACGCTTTTTATTGTTCTGAGAATGCCTGCTGATTTAAAGATTAATGCTTGTAACTGTCCCTGATGTTGCAAAAATGTCCCTAAGGTTTGCCTCCTATTTCCACTGTCTGCCTGTGTGTTTGGTTAACCATTGAGGAATACAGTTAGTTAATAATGCCAGGCATTAAGAATTATAGACTTAACATTATGGGAATGGATGCTGATGGAAAGTCTATTGCTCTGTTATCATTTTAAGTTAATTAGAATTGTATCTAAAAACATGTCTCTGATTTTGGGCCTTTGTTCCTCAACTATTTTTAGTTGTGTTCAGTATTTTTCATCATTTGAGGGTTATGTGCACGCACAGTGAATCCAACAGTGAATGCTACAACCTTGGCTTTCCATACCACTAATTTAGTAGTTATGATTCCTGACTTTCTGATTGGCTGCATTGTTTCATTTGTTTCCAAGAAGTAACATAGCACCATTTGGGCCATATAGAAGGTGGGGAAGTCCATTCTACTTATAATGTCAGTGACCTAAATGCTTTCAATGAGAGAGAAGAATTTCCACTGGTCGCCTTACAGTTCATCTCTGTAGTCTATAGGAGACTGTAATTTTAGACTTTCCTGAAACACAAGCAAGAGTCAAAGAACTTTCCTTCATGATTTAAAGTAATTATTTTGCATTTAGCCTCTCACTTCCCACCCCAAGTGCTCATTGGTAGTGGACCAGCAGTTGTGTATTTGTTTTAAAAAGGTGTTCCCTTATCTAGATGAATGGGTCCTCCTGGTTGCCAGCCCACAGTGAATGACCAGGACTTAAATGTGTTCTCCGCAAGTTTCTAGGGATTGTGATGAATAGTACCAGGTCACTTGCAAGGCTAGTCTAGATTATCTTTTTTTTTTTATCAGAGTAACAATGAAGATGGCCTGGTTAGCAATAGGCATGAGTCTGCATTCAAGGCTGTAGGACAGCTCAGCAACTTTTTTTTTTCTCTCCTTACATCTTCTGTAGCTCTGTTTTGACTTTTCTCATCTTATAATTTGAGTTTTCTTCTTTTTCTTACCAGCTAATCTAGCATTAAAATGATAATGTAGCAAGCAGACTAGTGGCAGAAAAGTATAGCATGTGCACCTTTTGCCTGGACTCTGAAATATCTTAAAATCTTGTGGTATTTGTCAGCAGTTCAGAGATGTTAACCTCAGGAATTTGCATAACCTTCTGAAAGCCTTTCTTGAGAACAGATTAATCCAACTCGAGCAAAAGGTGAAAACAAACACTGTTCTTTTTCAAGACTTTCTCCTGACATTGGAGGTATAAGAAAAGACAAAGGACGCTAGAAGTCCTTCAGCACCACAGGTATCTACTTCCTCCAAGATCTCACTTGCCAAAGCAGAAATTTTCCTTCTAGAACGTGTGCATTAGCTTCCTGCAGTGTGGGTGTCGTACCCCGTGTTAGTGTCCTCTGCCACATTACACTATTTTACTTACTGATGAGAAGGTTCCTGTGCCATTTCTACAGGTTATGAGCAGCTGGAAACTTTTATTATCAGACTGTAGTGTAGCTGTCCAGTTAGATCCTTTTTTTTTGGTGCCTGGCATTTCAGCTTTCAAAGCCATCACCTTTTAAGACCCCCTGCATTGCACCATATGTCTGCTGCCTCTCTTGGTATAATCACAAATGCTGGTATACACAGCTTTAGCTCTTCTAGAGCAGATCACGACACACTGGCATTTCAGCTTTCAAAGCAGATCACGACACACTGGCATTTCAGCTTTCAAAGCCATCACCTTTTAAGACCCCCTGCATTGCACCATATGTCTGCTGCCTCTCTTGGTATAATCACAAATGCTGGTATACACAGCTTTAGCTCTTCTAGAGCAGATCACGACACACCGGCTTATGATGATGACAAAGATGTATGGTCCATCTATCAAGCACAGGTTTGGTGGTGGGTCACCAAGTATTAGTCTAACCCCTTGCTCTGCTGCTACCTAATCAGGCATCAACCTATCCGCTGTGTGTCCAGGCCTTACAATATCAAATTCTGCCCCCCATCAACAGTTCCTACTTGGGCTGTCCTTCAGGTATCCTTTTGGGTATCCAGAATGCAGATGTTGCTATTAGTTACAGAGCCTTTTCGACCCTTTATGCCTTGCTCATTCGCTCATTCTTTAACTCCGCAGCTTGGTGAGCTTCACGTTTCATATTTTTCACTGCTGCAGTCCATAAAAATCTCTCTGTTCTGTACACGCATTTACAGTGGAACCTTTGTGGTCTCGTCCTCCTCTTCAAAGGAGTCATTTATGTGGAAGTCGACTCCCTCTGAGTCTTTTCTGTGATTGCTTACCAGTACGTATTTAATGAGAATATGGGTTTGAATGAGGCCCTGTCCTTTGTGACCTCAAAAGATCCCCAAATTCATGAAATATCCTTGTACAATGACAGAAAATTAAAGATGACCTCAGGATGAGGTCTCATCCTCAGAAAACATCTGAGGCAGGCACTGTGGGCTCAGACTCAAATGGTCTGTATGATGCCTTTTTATGGTCAGTGGTATGATGCCTTTTTATGGTCAGTGGTGTCAGAGCCTTAGCAATGGAGATCTGGCGCCACTCGTAAGCATCAGCCCTTGCTTTGTGTAAGGCAGGTTTGATTTTATGTCTTGTAAGGGATGTTGTAAGATAAAATGTGGAGTTGTGTTATCAGAGGGAAGATCCCTGCCTCTATAAGACTGTTTGTTTATTTATTTTATATTCGTTTACCAGGAGAGTCCAACTGGGCATGAGTCCCATTTTCAGCGGAGGCCTGGGGAAAAATGTGCCATAAAGGTTAGTATACTAACTGAAATACACAAGCTTAAAAAAAAAGTACAATGTAAAAGAAGTACAGCAACTGCTGTATGCTAGTATAGTAAAATAAGCACAGAAAATTGTACGATATAAGAACTTGTGAAAAAGATACAATGCACTTGTAGGACATATCAAACAGTTATATGGTTACAGTCGTACAGTAGTTAAGAAAACACAACTTTGAGTCTTAAATATACGAAGCAACTGTTGTAAGTTAGCACAGTGATTTAAACATATGTGCCTATATACTGTATGAATATGTACCATTGTGGGAGGCTTCATGCACTGAAGTATAACATGCTTCTTGCCTGGGCTGTTCTTCTGTCCATGTATGGAGCTGATGACTCTTCACCTCTTGAAGAATCGGTTGTTCATGTGCTTCTCCCTGGTTTTCAGGGAGCTGAACTATTAGACACACGTGATTTACTTCTGACACAACTTCTTACTGATTGAAGTGTATGTATTGAGACCTTTCCTAACGTTGAGAATTAGTCCTCTCAAAGCTAGTGATGTACTTCAGTGTCCATAGGAGCCTCCTTCATGTTACATGTTGCGTGTGATGCAGCAGGTGGAATGAAGAGGGCAGTACAAGCTGGCATTTACATACACTGCCACTTTTGGTTACATTTAGCACCCTTTACTTGGAACGTCACGAGCAGTTTCCACAAAGCACCCTTTCTAAAGGGCCTTTTCTGGTTGGGATACAAAAACAGCTGTTTAAAAGCAATCCGTAAAAAAGGAATAAACACATTCTTTGCAGGGATGACCTTTTCTCACACAAGTGGGAATGCAGTGGAGGATCCTAACTGCAGCAGCCTTTGGGGCAGTTTAACTCTGTTCCACAAGGCCTGATTTGTTGGAACAGATTGTGATGTCCTTAAGTTACAGCAAGGTGGGGAGCAGAACAATACTGCTTCAAGGATTTTTTCATTCATACAGAGTCTGATCTTGATTAAATTCCAATGAAGGTGGTGCTCGCTGTTGGGATGTCCTTACGTGGGGAAAGTTAGCTTTACAACACCTAAGTCTAGTGGATGAAATGGCTATAACTCTGCTGTGGTATCCATTTCCCCATCCATCTCACATTTTCAGGACCTCAGTCTAAACAATAAGACGGACCCTCGCCAATAGGTTGCAGATTTCTTAAATAAATCAGTTGTACAACCCATTGAGCGTTAGAACTCTGTATACCACTCCATGTGTCCATTTAAATCCAAAAAAGTCAGGAGACCTTCAGCTGACCTTGCCAGTATGCAGCCTCAATCTTTTCATGTGAAACCAGATTCTGCCCCATTCAACTTTCAGTTCATTGTGGTTTTCTGGATATGTTGTTTGGACTTTTGCCTGTCCAGGTTCAACTAAAATCAGATGATGACAAAGGAGATTTTCACTTTTGGAGAACAAACAGTTGCAAGCAATTCAGAACCCTGTAGTTCTACGTACTCAGCCCATAAATCCTTCACAGGATGTGTGTCAGGTTGTGGCACATTTTACCAAATGGAACTATAGACCTATTAGCCTGACTAGCTGTGTCTGCAAGGCCACGTAGCGAATCATCATGGGCTGTATCAACAAAGATATAGGTAATCTACAGACCCTTTGGCAAACCCAAACTGAGTAGGGTAAAGAGATCATGTCTATGAATCCTGCTGGACTTCTTTGTGACAGTCATAAAGGCCCTAGACGAGGGGAAATAAGGCTTTTGACACTTATCCCCCATAGGTTCATAGGAAGTTACTAGGCTATTGGCCCTGAGGTCCAAGCTTAGCCAAGAATTTAGTCCATGTTCTGACAAGTCAGCACCCAATGGCCCTGTCTGGCAGGGAGACAGGTGAAATCCCAGGGATGTATTTTCTGTTCCCCATCCTGTTATCCAGATTGCACTTACAAAGGTTAATGAGGTACTCCACTTGACATGGAATGATAGTCTGTTCCACAGAAGGCGGAGTCTCTGGGACACATCTCTCCCACCAGTAAGTCCTATTGATGTCACAGACCAGGTTGAGGTTGCGCATGTGGGTTACTAGAGTTGAGCTTGACTTGTGGATATTCAGCAGTCCCATCAAGGCAGGGTCTGAGATTGCTTTTTATGCCAGACAGAGGTCATCTCTGAGGAGTCGGTAGGAGACTGAGTAGGTGGACAGGACCTTTAGCCTATCTGTGTAGGTAGATGTTTGAGGCACTGGATTCTCCTGGTGAGGAACTCTTCCAGCTGCTGCATGTGCTTTGTACTCCATGGGTATTATAAGGGAAGAATACAAGGATGTTATGACCACCTTGTCCTCAGATGAGATACCCTTACTAATGAGGTGGGCCATGCAGAAAGCACAATCGGGCATCATTGACAAACTCGCCCAGCTAGGTATCAACCTTTGTATCATTAGGTGGGTCGCTAACTGACTCACTGATAGAACCCTTGACAAAGTTGTCTTTTTCCCAAATGCAGAGCGTAATCCTGGTGCTCCTTGCAGTACACATTTGATCATCATGAGTATTTCTTTGCACAAATAGCTGGCCTGGGATCCACACACTACAGATATTACATGCTTGGGGACGTGGGTGAAGATATTTTAAAATAGTCGCCGTCATGTTTGACAGAATGATTACGCTAACATGTATTCTTTGCACCATTGATGTCACCTGCTGGTGTCCCATAAGGCTTTGAATGCTTTATTGGAGTAGATGCTTTGAAATGTATGATTGCAGCACTAAAGACTGTAGCATATGCAGATGATTTTGTATTACACATATATGGGAATCTTTTAAATATGTAGCCTCCCAGTGCGTTAGCTTGAAGCCCTTTAAGTAGTAAAACCAAGAAAAAACAGAAATTAAAATCCTACGGCCTATTGATTTAGGCTGGAAATATTTTCCTAACTGATTTAGTGCATACTGCTATTGTGTTAAATGGTCTTGTTATACTTAATGTCTTGTAATTTAAAGTGGCAAAACTTATAAAGTACTCAAGGCAACAATTTTTTTTCATGGAAATACTTTCCCTGGTGGACAATTCTAGCATCATTCGTGTAGCTCTGTGTTTGCCTCAGGAAGTTTGGATGCCTCTGTTATGCACTCCTCTTCTGGAAAATCCTGTATGTCAGAGGCCCCTCAGAACCCTTCTGTATCTCATCCTTAGTTCTCAACCTTCCGTCTCCAGAATGTATAACCAATGGGCAAAATGTGGAACATTTTGACAGCTTATTAAACTTTAAGTAGGAGCTCACAGGATGGCTAAAATGTGGTTAGCATTATTTAGAAAATGGATAGATGTATTAATAGAAAATTTTCTTTTTTGTATTATTTTTAAAGACTGTAAATTGTTTATTGTTGAAGTCTTGCAATACATTGGAGCTTTTCTCCCAGGCCTCCTCTGAAAATGGACTCTTATCCTGTTAGACTTTCTCGTTAATCAAATGTCAATATATAAAATAAATAATTTACCATGAATATCCATTACAAAGCTTCTCAACACTGAATGTGTACAGGTTCTTTCAATGTGGAGCAATGAGGAACATGGACATTTTAAGAATCAAAATGAGGACTGTTCCTCTTAATGAGGTATACTTGGCAGGTAATGTCTCCTCATCCAGTAAACGTCACTCAAGCCTTCACCTTCTTCAGTTATCCACATAATCACTCCAGTTCTATTGATGGGTATGGTCCTTTATTACCCTGCCAATGTGGTCCTGATCCATATTTCTGTAGATAGTCCTAATACCAAAAAGCATGGAGATGTGTGTCTGTGAGATACTGTGACGTGTTTTACATCCATTATTGCCTTTGCACCAGCCATTTGAGCTACCTCTTCCAGATTTTTGATTCTGGTTCAAGTGATTCCTCCTCCATTAAACTGTGAATGACAGCTATTTTGAAATCTTCATCAAGGTATGTTAACGGTGCATGTTTGGTATTCCTATAGGTCTGGAAGGTGTTCTTTAAGCTCTAATTCACCTTCCCATAAAGGATCCCATTCCTTCTTGGGATTTACAGATTGTAATAGAACAGCTAACTTTTTAGCTACTCAAAGCAGCTTTCAGTTTTGTCTGCTGTAAAACCGTCTTTGTGTTTCCATAACTTCCACTGGAAGGATCTCTGAATTACAAGTCTTGTTTGTTGATCTTTACTATACTCCAAAGATATTGACAGGCAGCTTAAATCTTACACAGAACTAAAGCTATTAAAAATAATTTCCACATGAGTTATTTTGACTTCTAAACAAGAAAGTGGGCTGCATAGGTTTCAAGTGATCTTGTCAAAAGGGTTGACACACTGTATTAGGTTCTGTTCCTAAAGTGCTCACCTCTGTGTAGTCTAGAATGTAGAGGGGTATTGTACTATGTTGGTGATTATTTTGCTTCTTTGTAGTGTGACTTGAGATCTGCAGAGGAATGTTTGGAGAACATTATGGGTACAGACGTATGGCAAGAAGTCTACAAGGATACATGGCAGAACAGTTTAAAAGCATTGATTTTATTGGTTGAAGCTTATTTATTTAACATAATTTATTAACTTCTGTATTAAAAGTTAAACATAGGTGTTTGTGTATACCACTCTTACATCCACTTAGATGTTAGTAAAACATTTTTGGACTAGTATACCCTCTGTGAAAAAAGTCTAGATATGGTACCTTCCTGTATCTGATATTAACCTTTCAGATTTTACCTTTTAAAAAAATTATGCACAGTAGCAAAAAATACCCCCTCTGATGCTGAAAACACCCATGCTATCTCAAATACATTTGATCATGCAGATTAAATTCCATTTAATAGTCTTTACAATACACTCCACAACATAATATTGCAATGCTCATAATTATTTTCTATTCTTATAGCCTTAGTAATTTTCATATGTATGTCATTTAAATAAATTGATGAAACCTTCACATTCAGATTTCCTTAGAAGAAGTGGAAAGTGCAGTTGATGATGCCCTCTTGTATGGTACAACCCTCTCCCAGACTACAAATTATTCCTGCTGTGTTTTCATAAGATCATTTAAATGCTGGATTCGCATCTCATCTATCCAGTCACTTCCAACCAAATGATTTGCCCTAAATTACAACTTTAAATCTTGCAGCCATTTGTTTTATAGAGGCTACTCTTCATACCAGTACAGTCAAAGTAAATAACTCACACCATTCATCATCCTAGTTGTTCACTACGAAAGCAAAGTCATTTATAAATTAGCATTTAAACCTAGCAAGATGCCAGACTCAGGTCATCTGCAAGAGTATGTAATTACAAAGGGGGAGATTGAGAACCAAATAAATTTCTTTTCAAAAACAAATTCTTGGTGACCACAACATAAAAACTCAGTCTTTAATCTTACAACTGTAATTCATGGTATACACAATCAAATTTGGACTATTATCTCTGTCTTTGATTTTTTTTTTTAATATATAAATCATGGGCTGACCTTAGGACTCTAGAAAAAGGATACCAACCTCATGATTATGGGAGGCTGAATGGGATAGTCTCCCCCTAAACACAGTATACATTGCCGGAAAGCCCTTTCATAGGTATTTACTAGGCTAATGATCACAAGGGCCTTTTCAAGCATAGCCATGCATCCCAAATCTCTGACAAGTTCCGATACCCTTGATGAGTGTAAGCAGTGGCTTTGGGAGATCAACTATTTACAGGTAACCTGTGTCCATTAGAGACATGGGTGCCAAACCAGGGATGAATTTCTGGTTTCCCATCCAGTTGTCCAAGTTGGACTTTCAGCTGATAAACTCTCACATTTTCAAGACCAGAGCAAAACACCCATGATGTACCTCAGAAGGATGAGAACCCTGTAATTCAATTAATTTGGGAGCACATTTACCAGCGAGACAAGGAGCAACAGCACAAGAGCTGCTCTAAACTTGGAAAATGAATGACCAAAAATGTGTGTTCAGTAAGGTATGATATTGGCATCCCTTAAAATGTGCTTTGTAAACCGTATTCCATAATTCCTTTGAGGTACATATCAGACTAATAAGTGATTTAATTCACAGGTATCCTACTAAGCTACTTTCAATTGACAACATTTTTTTTAATAACTCTACATTGGCTAGGGTATCATTTGCAAATTTTGATACCTGCCTCTATGACAAAGCCAGTTGTGATCAAGAGATAAACATCTGCGCCAAAGTTTCTTCACAAATCCATTGGGTCACTTAGGTCTCCATTTGTTGTAAGTAAGAGCAAACAATATAATTCAAAAGATGCCCCTTTGTAGCGTATACTGCAGCCCTTTACTTCTAATATCTGGTGAGGAGCAGCCCAGATAAGTTGTACTGTATACAAGTCTAATAGTACCCTTGTGAGCACTATTAGAAAACTCTTTTCGACCATTTTAGTGAGCACCGCTAAAGGCAAACATTATGGTAATTAGTCCATAGTAGCAGTTCTGGGCCATTTATGTAGTACTGAAGGTAATCCAATGTGTTATCTTCTGTCCCAGAAGCCTACAAAACTAACCATTGGAGAGAGTTTTCTGGTTATTTTTGTTTCATTTTAAAACTAGATACTCTCTCTATATTTCCAGAACTGTGTAAGCAAAGCAGTACCAAAAAGACCTTCAGAATAATTGGGTGCATCAGCTTAAATGTTCAGATCTTTAGTCTCTACTTACACAAGTGTCTGGATAAATTTTGCTCACCTTTTGGGTGTTTAATCAGAATAGTCATTGTCAAAATACTTTACATTTTACCAACCAACAGACTTTACCAGACTGCCACAGTTGAGACAAAAACTGCTCTTTATACAAAGACTGGAATGTCAACAAAATATTTTAGGGCACCCAGTTGTAAGACCAAATCTTGATAAAGTTGGTTTTCTGCAAATTGATAAAGTTGACTGTGCAGTCGGACTTTCTACCAACCTACCCTTCATGTTGGCTGCACATTCTAGTCCTTCCTCTGTCTTTAACAACCCCCATCATGCCGAAATTCTTACTCCTAACCTTAAACCAGTAAGAGAGTAGAGAAGTAGCCTTCAACACTTAAACCAAAACAAAATCTAAGCAGTTCAGAAGGCCATGAAGAACCACACTCCAAAGATGCCCGAAAATATGTAAATACAACCTTTATTTTCACATAAACGCTCAGGTAAATATGTTTTCATCCACAGACTTTTCAGATGAATTAACACAGAAAAAAACAGGCCCACTTATACCAGTGATGAGTTTTTGAATTCATCAGTCAGCAGTCATTATCAGTTAAAGTCCTGTATATTCATGAAACTCTGTCATCCTATATTCAAAACACTATGGCTAAAAACCACTTCTAACACACAGTCTGTAACATCAACACAGAATTGTTAACATCTGAAATCCTTCGTAAAAAGACTACATTTGAATTTAAATGCAATTAAAAAAAACTGGGAAAAATACTAGTAAAAGAAAACTAGCAAAAAAATATGTTATAAAATACAGTTTGAAAAAAAAAACAGTTTAAAAGAGGCTCACAAAATACAGGATTGTCTCCATCTGATGACCAAAAGGCAAACTACACATACAAAAAATAATTGGAAACACAATAGTAAAATGAAACCAAAAACAACCTAATGTCCCTTGTTGTATTTACATATTCTGGGGCGTCTTTGGAGGGTGGTTCTTTGTGGCCTTCTGAACTGCTTAGATTTTGTTTTGGTTTAAGTGTTGAAGGCTGCTTCCCTAATACCCTACTGGTTTTTGGTGTTTTAACATTTTGGGAAGCATGGAAAGCCCTTGTTCCTCACCTAGATCTGACTCTGGGAGGAGGGACGTCCTTGTAGAAATTGCTGGTTGGTCAACTTTCCCAGCTAGTTGACCTCCTTACACCAATAGGGCATTCTTTGGCTGTTATGGTTTCCAGAGGGACTTTTCAGGGGAAACCAGGAAGCCCTCCAACATGGGGAAGCGAAGGAGAGCAACCTTGTGGAGCCAAAAACCCTTGTTTCATGCAGGGAACCAAATTAACAGCGAAGGGAGCCAAGATTTTGGAGCCCCTAACATTTTTTTCAGCCTCTGGAAGTTATGGAGCTAATGGCGATGTTTCCAGGGAAATGACAAGATTGGCCCACTTACAAGGTGACTTTATTGTTAAAAACACTGGCACTAATACATTAACAGAAAATACATTTTTGACTGGTTAAATGAAAAAATACGCATTTCAGTTTGATAGTCAGTCTCCTTTACATGCTAATACTAATGGAGACACCTATCAAAAAAGTTTGGACAGACGTTATGATTTAATGAGCAAATATAAAGCTCTGGGCATAGATAACCAATACCTGAGAGAATGTTTAAACAGAGGGATTGTCCCCAAGGATTTGAGAGCATTTAAATATCCAAACAATGTTGTATTAGGCTCTGATTTACATGGTGAACTGTTGGAAATTTTTAACAAATGTGGTTTGGACATAGAGTTGTTATAAAGCAGAATGAACTAACTATGGTAGACTTGTATTCAAAGATAGGGGTACTTAATACCCAAATTATTATTGATCTTTTATTTACAGTAGAATCTGAAAACCTGAAGTACTATTCTGTTATGGACCAAATTGATGAAAAATGTTTTAGTATCATTAACAGAAAAATTAAAAAAAAAAAAAACTTGACAGATGTAAAAGAGTACAAGGAGAAAAGGTGTTAACCCTATGCCTAGAAAATTTAATGAGGCTAACATAGGGGTATATGAGACACGTGGAAGAATTTGAAGGTGACTAAAATGGGACTTTTGAGAGGAATGCATGACATGCCAGACCCTTTAGAATACCTCCACTCCATTGCTCAGAGAGATTAATCAACCAAAATCTCCCCCAATATTTTCATTCTTATTATTGAGGGATGAGACAAGGGGGTGCGGTTCTAGAATCTGGTGTTGAGAACATAGTTAAGACTGGGTGTACTTACAGGTATGACAACTACAACATTTTTTTATTTTACCAGCATAGAACTTATGGTTGATCATTTTACACTTTTTTCAAAAGGCTTTAAGTTCATTCCTAACCAACCTTGTGACACTACCAAGTTGTTACTTGATTTTAAACTATTTGTAAGAAAATTAAACCTGGATTTAATATTTCAAGGTGGCGGTAATCGTACCAGTGCATCCACTCTGAAAAGAAAGAGTGAATTCAACCCCCTCTACACCCCCAGTTAAAAAAAAATTGAACAGCTGGTTGAATGGGAAATCCGCTCCAATTTCTCTAATTTTAAGATACATAAATGTAATTTTAATTTTCAAAAAGTAGGATTTTAAACCAGCTTGGTAATTTTAAGATACATAAATGTAATTTTAATTTTCAAAAAGTAGGATTTTAAACCAGCTTGGGGGTGAGAAAATATTAGGGTTATGAAACCTGATAAGGGAGGAGGGACTGTTCTAATGGATATTATGAGTTATGAAGGCAAACCTTTGGAAATCCTTGGGGACACCAACACCTACGCTAGAGTGGAAAATAAAAACAAGCCATGTAAAAGGATAAAATCAGTTCCTTGTAGATAAATCATAAAAGCAAAACCAAGGAGACGGTAAACACTGCAGGATAAAAGCAAATGAAATTTGATAGAGTAGTAGTGCAGACGTCTAAGGCTATAGCGCTTTCACATTGCTTCCACAACTTGAACAGCAATAGTAGATTTTTTTCATATTTCTATTATTATAAGCATTTCATGGATGATATTCTTTTGATTTGGCAGGGTGATGAAGGGGCTCTTGATGAGTACTCCACTGACTTTTTAAAGTTTACTATGCACAAATCCAGCGAAAGCATAGATTTCTTGGACATTCATCTATATTATGAAGCAGGTACAATTAAGACAAAAGTGCACAGGAAGATGTGTTAGACCAACAGTTTGTTAGATCCAGCATGCACCCCCATCATGTTTTTGAGAGCATCACTAAAGCACAATTTATACGTACGTCTCATTTAAGTGATGACAACTAGTTAGACAACACATTCATGGGTGTAACTACTAACTTAAGGGATAGGGGGGTGTAACTACTAACTTAAGGGATAGGGGGTATTCATCAGATGTCTGTAACAAACATGCTACTATTGTAAAAAGGGAAAGAAAGGGTAGGGCTGGACCCTACTTTTCAAAATCACAGAGAGATATGTCACCCACTACTGACTGACAACATGTTAATAGACTGACTTTGACATATACTTCAGACAACAAACAGATTATGGATATTATCAGGAAGAATTGGCACATTCTGCTATCAGATGACCATATACATGACTTGGTTGGTGACAGCCCACACATAGCTTACAAAAATTGTAAATCGTTGAAACGTAAGCTAGGTTATCATCATCAGAAGGTACAATCACAACTGACCTCTCAAAGGAAAGGAACTTATAGTTGTAGAAACTGCAATGTATGTCAATATATGGTTAATGAGGCGATATTTAGGGTTCCTATCAGAACGATGAAAAATCAAAATCTCGAACGCTCGGATGAGCAACAATGCAGGTAATTGAAATTGATAATGTGAGATCACTGTACATTGAAGATCGGACAATTTGCCCTTTCCTCACTGTAGTGCGATCTTGGAGTTGGAACGCAGCCCCCCACAATAGCGTTTTCGATTACCTGCGTTTTCACTCATCCAAGTGTTCGAGATTTTGATTTTTCGTCTATGTACTATAGACCCGATATTTATACATCCTGACACTGGAAGGAAGTATGAGATGCACTTCTATGCTGATTGTTCTATTCATAATGTGGTTTACCTTGCTATCTGTAGGGAATGTTGCAGTTTCTATGTTGGCAAAATCAATAGATCGCTAATGGAGAGAGTACGTGAACATGTATATAAGATCAAGAAGCAAGATCTGCCAGTAGCCACGGTTAAGCACGTACACGAGACCAACCCTGCACATAGTTTTAGATTCCCTGTATTACAATGTTGGAATACAAGTACTAGATTAGTCAATATGAGCAACAAAACAGAACAAGAGGAGCAGAAGTGGATAATAAGACTTCAAGCTGATAGGAAACATGGTTTAAACAAACGTGTCTTTTAGCAGGCAGACCATTAGCTAGATGCTTGTCTATGGAATCATTGTTTTGCAGCAATTTAAAATGCATTGCCATTTGTTCTATGTTGTTATTAGTTGGCTATTTTTGAAACATTTTATGTGTTTTCATGAGCTTTCCTCATTTTCATTCATTATGTCGAAGTATTTTTCATAGTCCTATTTCATGCTTTACCACCAGAGGGCACTAGTGATTTCATAATACCATTGCCTTGCTTCAGCATAACTACTAAGGTGCAACTTTATGGCTTAGAACACATAAAGTAATGAACTATTTTGGAACTTACTGTGCTCAGAAGCACTTGGTAATGGACTGTTATCTGTTCTAGGATGCTATTAGATGGCGAGTCAGAAAAACTTCTTTGTGGGTGTTTGAGCCTCATTCTTTTTACTTGCTATGGTTTGTAGCATTAAGCAAGATTTGTTATATGCTTTAAGCCAAAATTAGGATGGTTTACATACATTTCATATGTCTACATGAGTCAAATTTGAAAACTCCACTTAGAAAAATGAGGAGTTCTTAATTATTTTTGCTGTAGGCTTTGAATGGATTTTAGATACACTTGTGTTTGTTTAGCCAAGCAAGTTTTGTGTTTCACCACCAGATTGCACTTTTGATAATACAAAATTCAAAAGTGCTGGTGTTATATCATTCATGAAAAATTTATGCCTACAGCATTCATAGCTATTCATTTGTTTTGAAACTTACCAAGAGTACTTTGATATGGGATGGCATTTGTCTTAAGTTGTTATCAGATGCCGAGTTCAAAAGTATTCTTATGTTATAACCATTAAGGTGCAACGTCAAGGCTCATTACATTTTGAGCAACTAATTTGTTTTGGGATTTATTATGCTTTATAATTCTTTGAGATGTTGTTTCTTCTTTACCTGTCCTAGGATGATATCAGATGGTAAGTCTGATAACGTGTTCTTGCGTTTTTTTATGAGCATTATTATTTTGTCATGCATTTTAGTGCTTTGTGAAGACAGTTATAAGTTTTACACTGTCATCTGATGGTGTGCTTGTAAACATTTGTTTGTTTGAATATGAGTAATTTTAACAGGAAAAGTGAAGAGCTATTTTATTATTACTGGAGTGGGATTTGGTTGTGTTCTTGCTCACTTACAGCAAATATTTCAGTTTATGCTTAGATAAACTTTTGAAATACATAAGTTCTGTATGTAAGCACTTGAGTTGCTAAGTCATGTGACAAAATGATATCACGTGACTATGGTTTTATGTAGTTGATTGGCTCTTAATGTCTTTTAAAAATGATGCAGGAGGATTGTTTTAATTGATTTGTATCTGAAGAAGCGTTGTGGAAGCAATGTGAAAGCGCTCATACTGTATTAAATTTCATTTGCTTTTATCCTGCTGTGTTTACCATCTCCTTGGTTTTGTTTTTACCTATACTAGAGTGTCTAAGAATTAATGTTGCCTTTAAGAAAGTAGATGTTGCCCTTATTGACATGCTTATGGAGGGGTTTGTAGACCTAAGAACCTTCAAATATCTGGCTGTACCAAAACCCAGGATCCCAACTATTTGCGGTATTGCAAAGATTCATAAAGACTCACAGGATCCCCCGCTAAGGCCTATTGTGGCCACTGAGGATTCAAAAACAGCACCACAGGAAAAGTTTTTGGATAGTAAACTTAAAACCTTATGGGGTACCAAAGCTATTATATTATATTTAAAGATTCTTGGGAATTTCTTAAAGATATAGACACTAGTAGTTTTTTTGAGTCAGTTATTTTTGTAACCATAAAGATTAAGATTTATATTCTGTTATACCCTACTCTGTTGGTATCGAGTGGTTGGAATCAGCACCGACAGAAAAGGTTTCTATTTCAGCTGACATCCTGCATGTGTTATTACACTTGTTAGAGTTGGTACTAAATAATTTCATTTATTTTTGTGGTTTTTCCATCAAATCAAGGGTGTGGCCATGGGTGCAAATTGTGCCCCCACCTATGCCAACATTGTTTTGGCACGGTGGGAGGAAAATTTTCATTCTGCATTCTGAATTCAGGGGATGTTGGTCACACTAC
This sequence comes from Protopterus annectens, assembly GCF_019279795.1. Lineage (NCBI taxonomy): Eukaryota > Metazoa > Chordata > Ceratodontiformes > Protopteridae > Protopterus > Protopterus annectens. The sequence goes on along the minus strand of NC_056735.1, from coordinate 1,373,080,267 downwards.
AGAAGATTCTTGGATGATATTTGTCTATTTGGTCAGATACAGAAAGCAGATTGTTGGAATTTCTTGAATATATTGAAACTGCTACCAATTTTCTGCATTTCACTAGTTCTGTCAACTATGATAGGATGAACTTTTTAGATGTGACGCTAGAAAAGTTTCCTACAGGAATAAAATCCAATGTTTTCCGTAAGAAAACTTTTACAAACTCATATTTACACTTTCGTAGTGCCCACCCTTATTTTCAGAAAAAGAACATTTGTAGAGGACAACTTTTCAGGGCAGGTAGGATGACATCCCTGGATTCTGATTTTGACAACGAGCTGGATTTTTTTAGAAAAGTTATTTAGGGACAGGTTATCCCCCTTCACTTTTGAAAGAGATTAATACTGACATAAGGCATTTAAGGAAGACAAAATATGGTCCCCTTCTTGGCACTTGGTTGACAGCAAGTGTAAATAATGCCAAGAATGACATTGGTAATGACCGAGATGCTTGAACGAAAGCACTTATTATTGAGTTTAATCAAGATTCCAAGTTGGTGGGTGAAATTATTAGGAAGGAATGGGACAGGTTTAAGGTACTTACTGACCTGCCCTGTTTTGAAAATTATCCCATGAAAATTACATACAAAAAAGGAATACATTTGAAAGAAGTTTTTGAGGGGGTTAAAGCACCCACTAAGGAGAATCTTAAAAGAACAGGCACTTTTAAATGTGGAGCCTGTTCACAATGTTCTTATATTTTGAACAACCGTTCTGTAAACTTGGAGTGCAGGGGGAGAGAAATAAGTGGACGTGTTTTTCAAATTGTAACACAACAGAGGTTGTTTGTTTAGTTACATGTGGTGCCTGCTCAGCCTTATATGTAGGCAAGACTGAGCGGAAACTCAAAAGACATTATACGAACACATGTATGATATTAGGACTAACGATGAAAGGAACGCCTTGTATAAACACACACTATCTTGTTGTGATGCAAAATTTCTATTTTTTGTTCTTGAGAAAATTTCTGATGATGTCCAGGGTGGTCCTTGGGAAAACCGCTTGGAATATAGAGGTCTCCCTGCTAGTAGACCCCCAGACTCTATGAGAATATTTCCATTATCCCTCTTCTGAAATTACAGGCAGCAAAATTATAATATACAACAATATAGAAGTTTTCTTTTTTTATATCAAAAGCATTTTTGTGTGCACTTTTTGTTTGTTTTTGTATATCATGCACTAAATTAAATTATAAATTTTGTTGATAGATGGCTAAATTACCCAAAGTACAAGGGACATTAGGTTTTCATTGTACTGTTGTATTTTTAATTATTTTTGTATGTGTATGAAGCCGCGGTGGTGCAGCGGTAATGTTGTCACCTCACAGCAAGAGGTTCTCCCGTTCGAGTCTCGACTGGAGCACCTTCTGTGTGGAGTCTGCATGTCCTCCCCGTGGTCAAGTGGCATTTGAAAGACATGCGTAAATGGACGTGCCTTCGTTGAAGGTTGGGCATCAAGCTGACACCTCGGCACCGTAAAAATCTACTGCCAATCATTAGCGGACCAGAGTTCCGCTGTGGCGACCTCTAACCGGGAAAAGCCGAAAGAAGAACAAAGTCTGCCTTGGTCACCAGATGGAGACAATCCTGTATTTTGTGAGGCTCTTTTAAGCTGTTTTTTTTTTTTTTTTCAAACTGCATTTTATAACATATTTTTGGTACTAGTTTTTTTTTACTAGTATTTTTCCAACAGTTTTTAATTGCATTTAAATTCAAATGTAGTCTTTTTACTAAGGATTTTAGATGTTAGACACAATTCTGTGTTGATGTTATAGACTGTTTTAAAAGTGGTTTTTAGCCACAGTGTTTTGAGTATATGATGACAGAGTTTCATGAACATGAATATTCATGACTTTAATTGATGATGTCTGTTGATTGGTGAATTCAAAAATTCATCACTGGTATAAGTGGGCTGTTTTTTCTCTGTTTCTCTGTTAATTCATCTGATGGGACGAAAACGTATTTACCTGAACGTTTATGTGAAAATAAAAATTGTATTTACATATTTTCAGGCGTCTTTGGAGTGTGGCTCTTTGTGGCCTTTTGAAATGCTTAGATTTTGTTTTACTCCTAACCTTGTCTTTCAGTTCTCCCACCTGAATGAGAATGTCAATAACATCATCATGTACAAACCGGTAATCTGCTCCTTCAATACCATAGTCCTGCTGCAGTGGCAAAATAGAATCAGCTCGATGATGGAGTTGGTGTGCATTAATATCAAATGTTTTTTTTCAGTTTTTGTAATAGAAACAAAAATGTTTCCACTGAATGATCCACTGCTGCTGCAAAGGCTGTAGTAACAAATCGTTCCTCCTTATCACTGGCTTCATCATTTACTTTTTATGTAACCGTGACATACGTCTAACCAAAGTAGAGTACACAATGAAACAGTATTTTTCAAAGATTTAACAAATCTGTTACTTCACCTTCACTTTACACTCGTAAAAATATATACTACTTTTAATCATCAGTTTGTTTAACATCCAGCTTGAAGTGACCAGGGAAGATACTATTCATCTGAAGTGCAATGCCTTGAAGATGGATTATTCTGTGCTCCTAATTTGTTTTTAAAATTTTAAATGATTTAAAGATTCAGTGTATGTGTTTTAACAACATGCTATTTATGTAACCGCTCGGGATGAAAATACGTTTTTTCTAACTGATGCCCAGTATAAAAAATATTGTAGATTACTTTTGTTTGTTTGCTTGTTTTCTAGGAAGGTGCAGAAGGAGATGAAGCCGCAACAAAGTCTGTTCCAGAAAGAGCTCCTGCAGGTGGAGAGCAAGTGGGAGAAATGACAGGAGGTGAAACTACATAAATTATAAATATAGTAGTTATAACTCTCACATCTTGCCTCCTGTAACTGTCCTGACTTAACCTAAGGAGAAATATAGTGTAATTTGGGATGTCTCTGTATTTGACTGGTTTCTTTGTTAGCAATGTTAGTGTTAGACAGGTATTTACTATTAAAGCTTTGATACTATCAAACAGATTACACCTGCTGATGGAACTCCTTAAATCTGTTTAATTTGTCTGTGGTCACCCTCCATACTCAGGAGTAACTGGTTTGCAATAAGTTTAATGATGCTACTAAATGTCATTGTATAAAAGCTCTTGCAGAACTGTAGCCTACTGCAGAGGCTCCAGAAATTGTCACAGGGACTTTCTGCTGGCAGAAATGCTAAACTTGTGCAAGAGTTAAAAAGTTGTTCAGGTTCAGTCTTATAGCAAGGATGAATATAACCACTTTACTTCTCAGATGTAGAATTTCAGAAATTTTTCAAAAAGCACGCGGAATCGAAGGGATGCTAGAATTTAATTTCCTACCATTTTAATAGCAGATTCTTCCATGGCTGTGTTTGAAGCACCTAACTACCTTATTATACCATATTTTTGCCAGGTGTGGTTGTCACGCTTGCTTTTTAGTCTCCAGCACCCAGTTTAGCTTCCCATTCTATCCTCAGGTTAACACTAGTACCTCTCCATACTGTCCATAACCATGTGCCTGCTTTTCTGACACTGGCCCACTAGAGCATGTTACAGCAGACATTAGTTCAGCAAGTAATAACCTTATCAGTACCTGCTTAGGTATCAGTGTACCTAATGTCTGTTTTAATGACGCCTCTTTGACAGATGTCACAGCATCTTAGATGAAGCTAGCATTGTACGGATGGGTGACCAGTAGTACCCTAAAGACATTCTTTGGGGCCAGGATTTGCAGGTGCTAGTCCTTCAGGTACAGTTGTATATGCAGGCACAATATTCTGTTCCATTTGTGGCTCCTCTCACACCATATGTTAAGACAGCTGGGGCTGTCCCTTCCTGGTCGACTGGCCAAGACCACAGTTTGTTTTCCTTCACTGTTGCTCCCTCATGGGTTTTTCAGGTGTCAGCATACCTCCATTATCTCTACCCGCTTTCCCGAAGTGTTCCCTTCCTCACTTTGCCACAGTTCCATCAACTCCTCCACCTCAAAAGCACTTTGAAGTAAAGACAAAATTATTTTAATACTTCTTAAATTAGAAACCAGTGTCTGAGGACAAAGTTAAGGGAGTAGGAGCTTCCTCCATCCTCTCCTTTGACCCCATGTTTGGGGAATATTCAAACCTCTGCAAGATAAAAGGGATGGACATTTTATGCTGTCTTGTCCCCTAAAGGAGACTACATTAGCATTGTAGGATTGCAGTGCAACTGTCTTGAATGTTTTTACCTTTAGTGAACACATGTCATGTTGCCAGGATTGCAGGATGAATGTCCCACCCCCTCCAAAAATGTTCTTTTTTTGGAGAGACTTCCAAACTAAATGCCAGTTGCTAAATAGTGTCCTTAAAAAGAGGCATTCTACTTCTCAAATAAATGCTATTCATTTCTCACCCCTACCATGAATTCCAGGGCTTTGGAAAGGATTGCAAAGTGTGTGTGTGAGCGTGCATGCATGTGCATCTTCTATATGTGAAGACTGACCTGCCTCACTTACTTATTGTATTTCCAGAGACAGATTTTTGATGAAATACAATGCTATGTAGAGGAGATGTCTAATAGTTCCCTAAGGACACTGTTATTCCCCAGATCTTCATGCCATGTGTAATTTTCTGTCTTGCAACACAGGTTGCATGTGATACTGCAGCTCAGTCTGCAGGGATTACAGATCTAGAAGAGATTCACATTGGCACTGTAGACTCTTAAATTCACCCAGTTTGCCTGGGACATTAAGGCACCTTTCATAGACTCACATTTTAAAGGTGCCTTGCTCTTTGACCCCAACAAGGATGACTCATTAAGGCTATGACAGACAAGGGGCATATTCTGCTGTGGACATGAGTTTTTTCTTCCCTATTGCAGCTTTACCAGTTACACAGAGGAGTCAGGGGGACCCCGGTTCTGCAGAAAGTAGCCAGCAGGATTCTTATGTGGAAGCCCAAAAAGTGAAACTATCCCATAAGCGAGTGCCCCCAATATTTTCATTGTAGCCATAGACACCCTCAGGGAGTCAACGGCAGTCCAGGCTCTTATGTATAACCACATCAGGAAGGACTTGACAGAGGATCTGTTTTATCATTGCTACCAAGGCATGGGTAAGGAGCACGCTGTATGCAACAGTTGTCATGTAAAATGTTCTTTCCCCTTCTTTCTCCTCACCTCTGTCTTTGCCAGACATTCCTCCATGCAAAAGATCCAGGATGGGACGGAGGTGCACAAGCCCCTTAGGAAGAAGAGCCATCCAGAAGCCACACTAAACCAACAAGGAGTCTGATATTATTCCATATTCTTTTAGAGCTAGAAACGGGAACATGACCCCTTATGATAGGACTGATCAGTGAATTCCCATGGATTGAGTACCACTTTGTGTTGGAGTGTCTTCTCTAAGTACTGCTGTCGTTGAAGTATACAGTTTGCTAAGTAGTGCTTATGTGTACATTTTTGGCCAGTTACATTGATAGTGAAAATGATGCGAGCATGTTAGCGGGAGAGCAGCCTGAGTACATACTCACTGCTTCACGTTCTCTATATATGTGGTCTTGAGGTTATAAATGGCAAGATGTGGGGAGGGATATGGATGGGTTACCCCCCCTAAATAGTTGGCTTGATTCTTTTATTTGCTTTACTTTTTTGTTTGAATTTATTTGTATTTTACTGTGTTCTTTTGTGTTTTTAAGCATTCAAGTTTCAAGGTGCATGACTAACCAGTGAGCATTTTTTTCTGACGTAACTGACTGCTCAGTGAGCATGTTTTATAAAGCAGAGGGTCACTCAGCGTGTGTTTTGTATGATGTAGGTGGCCACTCGGTGAGTAGTTTTTACTGAAGAGATTTGATGTATGTGTTTATAAGGTTACTAGACTACCAAAAAGGTGAAAAACAATAAGACCCATTCTAGATCTTAAGGATGTTTATCTTCATCCCAAAGTAGCTCTTTTGTATGGTGACACTTAGTCCCCAGTCCCTTCTGTGCAGCAGAGGGTGGATGTACTGCATGGATCTTCAGAACACTTACCAGCACATAAAGATCTTACATTTGTCAAGACGATTCCTGTGCTTTAAACAGTTGCTGTCATTTTTGAACTCCTCCCTTTGCTCTCATTTGTGCTGTGTTCACAGTACGTTTCTTGCTAAGAGCTGATAATCTCTACAACGGATAGGATTTGATCCCAATTTGCATGAATGGCTGCTGTTGCCCGACAGTAGTGACAAGGTTAGTCTGTGCTCCACGTCCTTCAGTCTCTTCTTGTGCCCTTCCCAGCCTGACCATCAAGTCTTGTCAGCAGCCCATAAGCCCATTCATTCTCCTTTCCACTCTGAGTTCACCCAGATCAGCCTTTTGTAGCAGGGGTTCCCTTACCTCTCTGAAGAGCTGCTCCTCAGATACAACCTGCTGTGTGTCAGCATTGGAGATTGGAGCCACCTGCTGATAGGTAATCATCCCTGGCTAGGTTTGCCTTTCAGATCCCACTTGCTGTGTATCATCCATGGGAATTGGAACCAGTGATGTAGGCCATTCTACTTAGCAGGATGAGGATTTTTTGTGTCTTTTTGGTTGATGAATATGCTGCAATGCCCTATTTTGTAGAGCTGGAAATTACTTCTTGCTTCCAATTATTGACATTATTCATTGTTGAAGTTGGCTACAGTGTTGTAGGAGTGCAATGCTAAAAAAAGAAGACACAGTCTTTGATGGGACTTGAGGTTGCCTGGTCCTAGTGCTTTGATCTGCAGTCCCATGCCTTCCCCCAAGTGGGGTTCTAACTCCAGTAGCAAACCATCTTCCTCTGTGTTCTATTTTTAATAGTTTTATCCTGACATTATGGCTGAGGAGGACAATGCATGCTCACAGGCACTTTTTATGCTAAGGTATATGGACTGTGTCACCAGTTTTATTGGTAACCTAATGCTCTTAATTCAGCAACTCACTGGACGGGTGGAAGCATTGTCTCAGGCAGTGTATAACAATGACATTGTATCACTAACCACCTGGGTGTGAGTGGTTTGAACTGTAATGCACCTGTGTTCTTCCCAGTAAGAGGAAGTCAACAGCTGATATTTTCTAATCAACGGGGAGGTGCTGTGAGTCCAAACACATGTGCTAGTTTTAATCAGCAGCAGGATCCTAAAGAGGTTTTCCCGCGAGCAAGGTGATGTCTCAGTACCTAATTTTAACAGTATTGTGAACAACAGTATGGGACCCAATGGATCTAATCCTTCTGTAGAAACAGGAGGGCAGCAGTTTTTGTGTTTAGTATACTGAATATGAGTGAATGACTGGATAGCGGGTTTGAACTTGGAAACGAACAGGGTAAGGAAAAAAACTTCTTTAGATGACAAATTGAATGAATTGGATTATAAACTTGCAAAATATAAAAAAAAGTACATTTGGAAAATACCTACCTTATAGAATGCATTAAAAGGAAACCGGTCCCTAAGGGGTTAAGGGTTTGGCGGTATCCATCTGGATTGGAAGACAAGTCTCCCCTTACACCTAGAACTCTTACAGTGTTTTGGTAAAGTGGGATGTAAATTATTGGAAGTACTTGTAAGGCTTAATAATAATTTCATCAAAGGCTTGGCCAAGGAATTGGACATGTTAGAAACAAGATTTGAAGTATGAAACAGTTAAATATGAATATTTGCATATTTTCAACAGTATAGAGCAATATATGGCCAAGTCGTGAGTTAATGAAATAAATAAAAAAAAAAAAACTTCAAAAGGATAGTTTGGATTATGCCAAAGGTTTGGCATATCCAGCCCCACCCCAATCATAACAGTGGGGGAAGAGGGGGCAAGGTAATGTTAATTATAGTGACATGGATTTTACTAATGGAGCACAGCGTGATGATAATGCAAGAAATGACTATCCAAGCAATAATGGGGAAGAAGGGAGGAATTCTGGTTTTATACCCAGATCATCAGAAAGTTACGAATGTGAACAGCCGGTTTTCATACAGCCCCTCCACACAAGAATCATTGGCAATCACTGTCAAAACCATATCCCCCCAGAACAAACAGCAACACAGTCATTACAGGGGCAGGAATTAAGATCATGGGTTATAGTATCTGTGTATGTTCAAAAACAAGAGACTGATTACTAGAATAATGTATGGAAAATAATAATTTAACACCTATTGTACCCAAATTGACCATTATGAAGAATTACTTAGAGGACTTTAATGTGTATAACTTTTCAGAAACAATGATATATTCTGCAGTGATTGAATTGTAAGGGTATGACTTTTGTTCGATCTATAAGGGCAAACTTAACTAATATATTACTTGATTTAAAAATGTTTACTAGGAAATTAAGTTGTTCCATGATGGTGGGGAATTTTTCAATGAAACATGTAGGATTCCTAGTACTTACAACACACCCCTCCATCCAACTTTATTATTTTTGAAAAAATGTGTGAATTGGATTTTAGAAATGTTTTGCATAGATCTGGCTTTGACACAAGTGGAAACTTGTCTGAAGACGAATTATTAATTTTAGAATTTTTAAAGCAACAAAGGGTAAGAATCATGAAACTAGATAAAGGATGTTGGTTGGTTATTATGGATCTTCATGATTATAAGAATAGAATCTTGGATATCTTGCAAACAGAAGCCTATGAGTTGGTTCCCAAGAATCAACTAAGTGGGGCTTATAAGAAGGTTTATGGCCAGTTGTAGGATATGTTCATTGAACAGAGGATTACTATGGAAATGTTCAAATATTTCAGTATGGTTTCTCCCATTATGCCAATAATCTTTGGCATTCCGAAGATACATAAAACCTATAGAATCCCCCTTTACTCCCCATAGTGGATGGTAGGAATTCTTTGACTTTTCCATGTACTAAATTTTTGGATACCAAACATAAGCCTTATTTAGAAGGTGAGCTTCAAATTTCTAAAGATTCTTGGAGTTTCTTGAAATCTATTAGTAATTTAGGATACAATTAACGGGATAGATTGGTAACTACAGTTGTCAAAGACTTGTATACAGTGATCCCGCTCACATTGGGCATACAATGGCTAACTGATTTTTTGAGAGAGGAAAGGGGTTCAGCAGCCACAAATGAATCTTATAGAAGAGCTGTTCAAAATCGTGCTTTATAATAATTTTATTTATTTTGAGGAGAATTACTATCTACAAAAGAATGGTGTAGCAAGGGTGTCGCCTTGTGGGTCAGTGTATGCTCATCTTGTTATGGCCCAATGGGAACGCAAATTTGTATTTGGGAGCAAATTTAATGAGAATATAAGAATATAAATTCGATATTTGGATGACGTATTTATTATTTGGAAAGCAAATGAGCAATCATTTGAGTTTATGGAATATATCAATGGAACAACTAGTTTTTTTGAGGTTTACATATGAAGTTGATTTGGAGAAGATAGCTTATTTGGATGTTCTTCTGGAGAAGGACACGGTTAATGGTAGATATATTTCAAGGATTTTTAGAAAAAGAACTTATTCAAACTCATTTATGCATTTTTCTAGCTCCTATCCATACCATCTGTAGCAAAGGGTCAATTAGTAAGGGAGGCAAGGATAGTATCTTTGGACTATCATTTAGACTGTGAGCATTTGGTTTGCATGTTCAATAGGAGGCAATATCCATTGTCCCTTCTACATGAATTACTTGTGGAGGTAACTAATAAAGGAATGAATCTTTCAGACTGACATAGTGATCTATGGAAAGAAGGAGCTGTAACAACAATCATGCCCAACGGAGATAGATTAGATAAGTCAGTTTCACATCACCATCCAGGGGATCCTGGAAAAGCGGAGAGATACGTAGTATGTCATGATTTGAAGGTGAGAGCTATGTATAGCAGGAATACTTCATGTTTACTGGTGGAAGATGCCTTGGCATCAACTTCTTTGGATACAACCCATAGTATACCGCACAGGAAAGAACTGTTGCAACAAGTGGGTCATGTAAGAAGACAAACAGGTCTAAGGGATGGCAATGAAGAGTTGACATTACATAATATAGATTTTGCTGACTATCCGCTTAAGAATGGAATGTTTATTAGCAAGCTGATGTCTGATCCAAGCACAGATATTGCCGTACTTGTATCTATAACACTGTTTTATATAATTTGAGCCGTGCATCTATTTGGCTAATAGCTGGGGCATTCTTTAGTAAAGGTGTAACCATAAGGCAACTTTACAGTGTTCACGGTCTAGTTAAGTATGGTACTGACAGTAAAGCTGTTCCCTTGCTGTTTTCAGTTATGTCAAAGTAGTCACTAAAGTCATATAACTACCTATGGCACTGCATATTTCATCTATCATCTCTGAGAATGGTTTTGATGTGGATGTACATTACGTCTTGTGCGATTTTGAAATTGCCGCCCTTAAAAGTGTTAGATTGAATGTACCTGGTGCTCATTATAAAGGTTGCTTATTTTACTTCGGGCAGAACTTATGGCGGAAGGTTCAGGCATTAGGTTTAGCATCATTGTACAATAGTCAACAGTCATTCCAGTTGGCTATCAAAAGCCTTGTTGTCTTAGCATTCCTTAAAGAGTCTGAAGTGCATTCTACTTTTCAGTTACTGAAGGAATCATTTCCTGTAGAAGGTAGGGATATTTTAAAATATTTCTCAGACTGCTATGTGCATGGGAAGCAGTGCAAATTTAACACTAGAACCTCTTCAAGCATAAGGTTTCCTCCACTATTCCCAATTTCTTTCTAGAATGTTGGTGACTTAAATGATTTATTCTTTCCACGAACACAGAGCTCTGTAGAAGCGTGGCATAGGAAACTTAAATGTCTCCTTGGCGCAAGGGGAACAGACTTATCCATGTTGATATCTGCTTTAGTGAGTAAGCAGGACCGTGTAGATGAACTACGTGTTCGAATGGCAACAGGCTGTTCTCCTTCCTCTAAAAAGAGAAAGCTGATTTTAAGGCATCAGTGATTTGCAACTGTGTTTGTTAATAAAGAGACACGAGTTCATGGTAGTGATAGTGCTCTCATTTTCAGAAGTTTAGCTGTCACTTTAACTTTTGTCATATCAAATGGGTGCTGCGATGTGTTCTGGGATTTCAAATACACATTGAGGAAACAAACCAAGAACATAGTTGAAAAACAACCTCCAGAGGAACCAAAATCAGTAGAAGTGTTGAATCACAATTTTATTAACAGTTAATAACCCATGTTCTGTGATTTACCATGCAATGGGGTTATGAAGTTTGACTACTGCAACAGGTATTCTTACAGACTTGTATACTTCACATCACGTCTTTCTTATGGATGTCAGGCAGTTATATGCTAAATTTCACAGGAAATGTACGTGTATATTGCTTAAACTTCTGGTGTGAATGATTATTTATCTCTACAACTGCAACAGTGGACTTTGGAATATTGGATATACGTATGTTAACACTTGTTGGTTACACCATACATTTGTTGCTGGGATCATACTGAATGGTGAAAAGGAAACACTATGGTGATGATGCAGGAACTAAGTGTGCGCCAAGCTAACGCTTTATAACAGTGTATTCTACTGTGTCACTTCACTCTGTGTTGGATTCATTGTGTGTGTGTCGGTGTTATGAATTTTGTACTTGCGATAGTCAGTGTTGTGGACATTTGTGATAGTGGGAGATTGGTTATTTTGTCTCTGTGTTCTGAATGTTGTGTTTTTTGGTATTTCGGTATATATATATATATATATATATATATATATATATATATATAAAATGTAATGTGGGAATACCTTCAAAGTTGTTTTATATATATATATATATATATATATATATATATATATATATATATATATATATGTAATGTAATATAATGTGGGAATACCTTCAAAGTTAGACACTGTGAATATAAGGTGCTAAGCAAATTTAATTGTAATACAGAAGGGGTAGTTTACTTAGCTTTATGTAATAAATGCCCTTATTTTTATGTGGGCAAAACTGAATGCTGGCTCAGAGATGGGATTTACGACCATGAGTACAATATTAAGAAAGGTAAACTAGTACATGCTTTGGCTAAACATGTGCAATTATACCTGGACCACACCTTTAGGTATTTTGTTTTAGAAAAAATAATAAGAGGGGGCCCATGGAATGTGTATTTAGAGAGGAAGGAGCTTTTGTGGCAAATTAAACTGAATGCTTGCAACTGGCCCGGGATAAATGACAATTGTTCTGTCCAGTGTGCATTGACTAGATAGTAACGGACAATGGGCTGTTTGAAAGAAAGTTGATTTAACAATATATTCTAATAAAGTTTTCTATGATGCATGGTTTATCTTATTTCATTTTATTTCATTTACTTCAAGGGATTTGCATATAAGGTATTTCCAATTTTACTAAATTATAGTATTGTATGTTAACATTATATTATATTTATATTTTACTCATGTATAATTTAGTTACTTTGTGGTTGAATTCCCCTTGAGTGTTCAAAGGTGTGTATGCATGTGGTGGACTTTGCATGCAGTGTTATTTACTTAATAGTAATATACAATATTATTTGCTAAATAATAGTGTTAACATTTTTATGGGGATTAATAATTGGAATACTTTAGGTATTTAAGTGCACTGTTCAGTTTATTTCTATGTTTTATATTTTTTCTGGTTCATCTTTAAGAATTCGATTCTGTTATTGAATGAATGATGGGAGGAGCAGGTGATGTCATCTTCATAGTAAGATTTGATTGGTGCATGAGAACATTTTTAAACCGTTTTGCATGGGATGGCTAGCATCTGAGGAACACATTTAAATTATAGAGTTCATAAATGCACTTATGCATATGTTCTTTATGTTTTTATTGTAACAGTAAAATAAACTGAAAAACACCAAAACGGAGTCTCTACTGATAAACCAAGAATAAAAAATCAGTCCAGGAAGACCGCAACCACTCGCTTTGTTTATTAACGCCAGTAAGTACATGTACAACGTTTTCATCAATATGACTTCATCAGATATTCAAGGATAAATGAAACACATTATTTGTACATAATTCACAATCAGCTGATCTATTAAACAATTAAAATTTAAAGCAATATAGGTTAGGTTAAAACAATAAAATACATACTCAGTTAAAAGCATTTAGTTGGTGAATAGAAACACGTACAATTATTTTCAAGAATCATTGAATACATATTTGATGTTAAAAGCAATTGATGACCCCATAAATGTCAAAAAATGACATAAGGAATCCAAGAAAAAGAAAAAAATGCAAAAGCATAATCATATACTCCCAGCTTTTAGCTTGAGATATGGTGCTATAGATATAGCATCATTAAGACCAGGACTCCTGTTAGCCTCCAGCAAAATTTGCCGGTAAGTTTCCCTATGTTCAAGTTGTGTCTCCCAAGGACCCCCCGCCTGTTATCACGGACCAAGGATTCAGTAACAAAAAATGCAAATCTAGCTTTAGAACAGACCAATAAATGTCTGTAAAGAGCATTGTTGGAATTCTTTTCTTCCATTTCATAATAATGTTCATATATTCTCCTTTGAGGGGTCTTTCCGTTTTGCCGACATAAAATGCCAAGCATATTTGACATATAACCCAATAGATCACCCCCGAGGTGTTACAATTGGAGAATGTTGTAGCAGTGATCCATCTATTTCTGGAAGGAATAAAAACTTTGTCTGTATGGGAAATATATTTGCATTGGGAACAAGCACCACACTGAAATGTACCCTTACGTAAATTGGAATATATATTAGCCCTAGTTTCCTGTTCTAATAAATTCTTGATGTCATTTCCCCTACGAAATACTGTTTTGCCTTTTAAATTATTCAAATCTGTAATATCCTGAAAGGCATCCCATTCACGTTCAACAATTTCCCTAATGGTACTGGAGTTTGCACTATATTCCATAATAAAGGCCCTGTTGTACCCTAAATTTATTTCATCTTGGCCTCTGTCATGTCTAGGTTTCTACAGCTTTCCAGTACCCAAGATGGGGTCGACCTGTACCTCTTGCTGAACACCAGAAATAAATTTGTCCGGGTAACCCCTTTCTAGAAACATGTTAGTAAGTCTAGAGCATTCAAGTTGATACTGTGATTCTTCTGAAGTCATACGGGATGCCCGGACGAATTGTCCCTTGACAATGCCCCTCTTCTGGTGTTGAGGATGAGAGCTTTTGTAATGGATATAACTATTGGAAAGTGTAGGTTTGCTGTATATACGAGATTGAAAACCAATGTCATGCTTACTTAATGTCACATCTAAGTAATTGACCCTTTCAGGAAACACCTGATAGTCAAGAATTCAGTGGTGGAATTTAAATAGCTAATAAATTCCCCTATGGTACTATTCAGGCCAGTCCAAAAAATGCAGATGTCATCCAGGAACCTTGAGTAAAATACCCAATTGCTCCTGTATCTGCTATGAGTAACAAACTTCTTTTCCCAAGCTGATAAAACAATATCAGCAATAGGTAGGGGCGCAACTAGCGCCCATAGCCACGCCCGTTTTTTGTTTAAAATATTCACCTGAAAAATAAATAAAATTGTTGTTTAGCACCAATTCAAACAATTCCAAGATGAGAAAGATCTCGTTTTCACTAGCCTTGGAACTTTCCCTTAGGGCTTCTTCCACCCAAAGTAATCCAGTGTCATGTGGTATGACAGAAAAAAGGTCAACCACATCTATAGTAAGGAATTGTAAATTTGGTACGTTAAACTCAGGTTTAATTTTACACAAAAATTCCCAGGAATCTTTAAGCAAATATTGTTCCCTTCCCCACAAAGCCTTTAATTTCCAATCCAGAAATTTAGACAGGGGGGAGATCTTAGATCCTTGGGCGGAAACAGTAGGCCTTAAAGGTGGATTCCCTGGGTCCTTATGAATTTTTGGAACCCCAAAAATCATAGATACTCTAGGTTTCCCGTTTTCTAAATAACGATAGATATTAAAATCTATAACTTCCTGGTCCGACAAGTCAATTTTTTTGTAAGAAATCAAAATTTCACTGTTAGAAACAGGTGAATATCTGGTTACATCATGCAAAACCACATGCATTTTGCTTTTGTATAAAATCTTGTCCTTAAGGACCGTACCACCCCCTTTATCTGGCTCCATTACTCTGACATTCGGGTTGTGACTCAATTCTAAAAGCAGGTCATATTCTGTTTTGGTCAAATTAAAGGAAAATTTGTGGTTTGTGACAGATTTTGTAATTTGCTTTTCAATTCTTTGTTCGAGGTTCCTCAATTGTGGGTGTATAGGGGGGTTGTAGATACTAGACCTGTGAAGGGTGTGGTCATCACTGTATGAAGCAGTGCCAAAAATGTTTTCCAAATTAAGTTTTCTGATGAACAACTTAAGGTCCAAAATGACCTTGACAATATTACTGTTTCTTTTCGGCACATATTTAAATCCTTTGGTGAACAGGTCAAAAAATGTATCTGTAACCGGAAGGTAACTATAGTTATATATATGATACCCCGCTCTCGTGTATATACTATAGTCACCCCCTTCAGATAGCATAGTCATTACTGATGTTTCATTTACCTTTTCTGGTTCCTGTTCTGTCTCCTGTTCATGTTGTACCCCCCTCCCCCCTTGTGAGGGTAGTGGTCCGTGGAGAAATGGTTTGAACCTTGGTGGTTATATTGATTGTGAATTCTCTCAGACCTCCTAGGAAGGGGTACATGCCCCTGTTCATTATCCTGAATGTCTGCCTTTCCTTCCACTACCTCATTGTTATCATATGTGAAGTCCCGTCGATTAGAAAAGTTATGAAAGTCATAACCCCCTTTGTTAGACCCAGAGTAAGAGGGTGATGATGGTGGATATTGTTTGCCTTCCTGATATTCATGAATATCTCTGTTAAGCTTTTTATACTTTCTAGAAAGTATTATCTCACATTTCTTATCAATTTGCACCCTGAGATCACAATACTTTTTCTTTTCTTGTTCCGCAGTAAACATAAGATCAGAAGTCACCATTTTGTTATACTTTTCAATGTCTTTGTGTAACACAACGTCTTTTTCGTTTTTGTGTATAATGGCTTGAACTATCTCAAGTCCACAATTATCAAAAGCTCGAATAAGTTCCTTATGAAATTCGCTGCCCAAAATTACATTGTTAAGATATTTGTGTATATGGAGCCCTTTAGGGACTATCTGTTTCTTTAAACATTCATTTAAATACAAATTGTCTAGTTGTAAAGTTTTATACTTGTATAGGGCCGTTTCCGATGCGACCATAGTTTCTGAGAATGTTTGGTTTTCAGTCCTGGTATCAGAATTGTTTTCTTTAAATTTGAAACACGGCTTGGCCAAAAACCAGTCTTGGAAAGTTGACAAGGGCTTGTCCAAATTGTTGTTGACTGGAAAAGAAGAAGGTTGTATACCATGTCCATTGACTCGCAATACCTCATGCGTTTGGAAAAAATCAACTGTCAACCACATTGCCACTTCCCGGTTGGTGGATCATACCACTGTTGCGTTCAACAGGAGGTAAGGCACCATTACTGTGTGTGCCAGACAACGGAACCTCACTTGGACCAGAGATCAAAGTTTTGTGCCCTTGCCCCAAGGGTAACAAAATGTTAATGAGTTGCGTTAATTGACCGGTTAATTTTTGGATTTCTCCAACTTCAGACCGAAATGCATTATCCGGCACTTCAGTGGATTTGGTCTCCCCCTTCCGAGTCTCCATAAATAACCAAAAAACATCAAAACGGAGTCTCTACTGATAAACCAAAAACCAAGAATTAAAAATCAGTCCAGGAAGACTGCAACCACTCGCTTGGTTTATAAACTGGTTGTCCAAGGAACTTGCAGTGTGCATCCATTAGCCGTTACTTCGCTGCTTTTACTCATTTGTCTAGTTTTCCGTGTTACATTTTTAATAGTAGTCCATGAAAAGAAGACAAAAGAAGCATTGATTATTGAAATTGCTACACCCAATGACTACAGTTTCTTATATACAGAGAGACACAAAGTCATAAAATTCCAGGATTTGCAGACAGAAATGAGGGTAATGTGGAAGAAGGATACCCAGACAGTTCCATTTGTAGTAGGACCAACAGGTCCCATAAAAAAGTAATTCAGTCATATTTGGATATGTTACAGAGAGTAACTGCATACAGTTTGCAGGAGTTATTACTGGGCACATTGTGGGTGCTGTGAAGAGCACTTCTGGTTAGCATCAAAGACAGAAACAATACTAACTTCATGAACTTTACTTTGACTTAGGAATGGGGTCCATTCCTGTCATGGTATTAGTAAAGGTTTGGAGAAATTAAAAAATGAAAAAGTCAAAAACACTGTAGTACCGCCTTATGCCTGTATAGTAGTTACAGATTTCTAAAGTCCCCAAAAGACATGTTCATGGTTCAAAACATGGATGTAGATGGTTCTCCTTCTTAGTATGCACTGCAAAGATTAAAATGATATGCCGAAATGACAGTAATCATGTTTCTCATCATCAGGCTTCTGCATCTGCATGGCAGTGTTATACACAGAAAACTATAAATTAGGGATACATTATGTAATGGCACCATGTGAGACCTTCTGTTCTGCCTCACACCAGCTACACAGAGCAGCTTGCAATTCTAAGGATTAATTTTTAGTGGGAGAAATTCTTCATTGGCATAACAGTACATGACTTGCAAAGCACTTTTTGAATGCTGATTCAGACATGGTATTTTTTCTGCCATTGTTTATTGTGTTTGTTTTATAACACCTACTAGGACATTATTGATTAGTGGTCATTCCAGTGCAACAGACTTCTATGGAGGATCATGTTTTTGCTTGCACCCTTGTTGTCTGATGTTCCCCAGTAACTACCATGCTATCATGGATTACTGTGCTTCTGATGTATCAGAAAATATACGTACTTTCAGTCTGTAATGACAATAAATTAGTTGTTGTTGTTGTTGTTGTGTCTTTCGGCTTTTCCCGGTTAGGGGTCGCCACAGCGGAACTCCAGTCCTCTAATGATTGGCAGTTGATTTTTACATACCGAGTTGCCAGCCCTGACGCACAACCTTCAACAAAGGTAAGCTCATTCACGCATGTCTCCACGCAGAAGACGCTGTAGCTGAGAATCAAACCGGACAGTGTCTTACTGTGAGGCGACAACGCTACCGCAGCACCACCACCGCGGATAATGACAGTGAATTAGTAAAGCTAGTAAATCTTTTATTATATTAGAAAAAGGATGTACGTATACCTATGATTATATCACCAAGGTGGTACTGACGTTAAGGCTTTCTGCCACAAAATGTTTACAGGTACTGTGGTTTTAACACTGAAGTTGTATATAGGATGGTACTGCTGTTCAAATTACTAATCAGTTTAACAATATTGGTTTAACTTTTTCAAACTAGTAATTTTTTTCATTTTATTTTGAACAGATTGATCCATTTGGGCAAAGCCATGTGAAGGACCTCTCTTCCAAGACACTGAATGATATTTTTCATTATAGAATTTGTTCAATTGTATTGCCTTTGTTTCACTCTTAAGTGATTAGCTGTATTTTATATTATAATTGACTTGAGGCTGTTGTAAATACGTGATTTATTTTGTTTGTTTGTTTTAAGGAAAAGGAATTTTATTCTTGTAATGCAGCCTGTAGACCAGTAATGCCAAAGAGGAACAAACATGTTTCCATTGTTTTCAATGTCCATTGACAGTGTCAGTACATTAAATGACACCATGTGCCATCTGCATTCTATACTGATAACCATATAAGAAGAATACAGAAAATTATGAGGCCTACAGTGTTGCAAAACAGGATTCATCTTTTAGTAGCCTCCCCTTGGCTCAAACTGGCCCACAGCTGGGGCCAATGAAGAGATCAAGGACACTAATGCAGAATCATACTGAGGCTGGTGAGTGTGCCTTAACCCCCACCTTCCCTTAGCAGCCTTGGAAGCTCTGCAGTGACTAGCCTTGGAAGGTGCGTGTGTAATTCCTCGTTTGAGCAAGCAGTATACAGCTTAATGCATGGGGAACCTCTCAGGCTGTTAATGCTGCAACTGCAGTGAGCTTAGACTGCCTTCCTCTACCTACGATGGACGAGCCAAAGTCTACTACAGACTCCCATCCTCCCCCAGCACCCATGTCACTAGTCAAATATGGGTCTTCTAGGGTTCAGTAAGGGGTTTATTACCCTGCATGATAGGGCCTCAATGCTGAATTTCTAGCCTGTATATGTATACTCCATGAATGTTTCATTACTGCAGTATATCGATTAATTGTGTTATTGTATCTGTAAATACTGCAGTCAAGATGTAAGAGTGTAATCATAGGTAACACACTAGCTAGCGTACGCATTTCACATCACAGCTAAAAAAAGTGAAAAGGCCAACTTGCTTGCCTGGTAAATAAATGGGCTGCATCTCAGAGTCCAGTTACCTTTAGTTTATGGAGGATAACTAAAACCTAATCACTGGGGTGTAGGATGAACTGGTTAGGTAGGTTACACAGGCATGACTGGGGGGGCCTATATATATACATATATATATATATATATATATATATATATATATATGATACAGCAAACAGCAATTCATATATATATATATATATATATATATATATATATATATATATATATATATATATATATATATATATATATACGTGTATGAAATCAGAAAACATTTGGGGAAGGGGCTAGAGAGGGTCACTCCTGAGTCTCATACACTCCATTGCATTTGTTTCACATGTATATCCGAGCAGAATTTTTTTTTATTTATTTATTGGTTGGCGGACTAGGTGTCAGGGTTCCAATTATATTTGTAGCCTGGTTGCAAACACACACCATACAAAAAATGTTTCTGTTAATTGAATTATCAAACCAAGTGGCTATTTGCAGAGGAGTTTGCAAGACAGTGATGCAGCTGAGGACCACTGAATTGCTGTTTGCTGTATCAGCTGCAAACAAACATCTGCAATATTTTTGTTGACAGAACCTTGTCAGAGATTTTTGAGCAAATGCACACACCATCAACTAAAATGATTTCCTTAAAAAGTGCATTTTTGCAGGATCAAGTGCCCTTGTAAATCTTTGAATATGCACTAACTCTAAGATTGCATAGTGATTGGTGTAAGTGGTAAAATTCCTTTATTTCCACATCTTCATTATGTTGGTCTGTCATATAGCCATATTTCAATGAAATGCAGGAATCAATGAAATCAGTCTGATACTGTTGAGCCATAGTCTGAAGAAACAAGTAAGCAAGGGACCTTAGAAGGCAGTGATTGGGTGGTAAATGGAAGCTTTTATTTATTTATTTATTTATTTATTTGACATTTAACTGGTTAGTCAAGTTGGGCAACATCCCCTTTTGAGCAGAGACCCGAGGAGAAAAGATCCAGTTACAAAACAGTTAGATATACAGTGAGAAATTAAACAATTGGAGGAATGAGTGTTCTCATTATACATAGCTAAAAACAAAAAAAAAAAATCATACAATATTTGAGACATATGTAGTAATATCAAAGGAACATAACACAATAATTATGATGGCATGGATTAAAGAGAAGTTATGGAACAAAGAAGTCCGCTTAAGAGTCCTATCGCTATTAAGCTAAAGCAGAAGACTTAGATTCTGGAGGAGTAGCTGAGATAGAAGAACAGGTGGTAAAGGAAATATGATCAGAGGGTTGTTATTCAATACGTAAGGGAATAAGATGAAGGGACCACAATGGTTGAGGGAGAGGCAGAGGAGGTGAACATTCAGGTGGGGTCTTTACAGGACCAGATCCAGGAGTTAAGCAGAAATTCCTTTAAAGATGGATGTATTGTTAAGTGAATGTATGGGGAGAGGAAGTTTATTATTGTAATAATAGACAGGTTAGAAAAAAGGTGCCTACATAACAAAGGTAGGTGATGGACTGTTAAACTGGAAGGATGTCTAGTTGGATTTGTTTAAATGTACTGTAGGAGGTGTGAGCTAATATGAAACAAGATGTGGGTGGCATTAACGGGATTGGCAGTGTGCAGTTATTGTACATAGCTGTGGTGTAAAATGGTTATTTGGAGTGACGTATACAGTTTGCTGATATAGGTGAGATTTTTAGGACATTTTAACTAGGTGAGATTGGGTTGGTGTGTTAGGTATGTTCCTCTCTTCCAGCATATTTATCAACCTTTCTGTTTTTCAGGGATATCCCTGATTTTGACTCAAATTTCAGCTTTGTCCCTCTTAATCCCTCTTAAAATTGGTGACTTGGAGAAAAGGTGGTGAATTATACTTAATAAATAAGGACAACAATTAGAGTCATTGACTTTTTACTTCAGAAAATGTATATTAATTCACATTCTCTTATTCTGTGACTGTCTTGAGTTAATAGTACTTGTATTTTAAGTGTCCTTCTTTTCCCCTGATTATTTCTGGATTTCTACCCAATTCTGTTGAGATTTGTCCCTGATTTTTTGGGAGCTATGGAGGAAATTCCATATCTAGCGAGAGTGATGGAAAAGAGTTTTCCAGAGTTGAAGTGGTGTTAGGGAGGTATGAGCTAATTGCAACTGAACTGAAGGTCGGAGTATTCTGTTTTGCTGATGGCTTGTAATAGATTTGAGAGACTGGAGAAGTATTTTTGGTAGATTAGTTAGGAGATTAATTTAGTCTGCAAGTGGTTTGATGCTATAACATGAGGGCTTTTGACTACTGGACTATAAGACAGTGGTTGTCTTGCCTGGTTGAAGGTAATATGGACTGGCATGCCTTGTTTAAGCAAGTGTTTTAATGCTGGCAAAGGCCGACTTACCTGTTTTGGAAGACAGTGTACCAGTGCTGAGATTAAGATGTTTTGTACTTTTTGGGAGTCTGATGAGTTGGTTCTAAAAGTGCATAGCATGTTTCAGTAATATTAGGAATATGCATATGGTGTGATTAGTTTACAGATTAAACAATTCTATGGGGTCTCCATTCAGACAAATAAGTATTTGTGTTGTGTAATTTGTTTGATGTGGGTTCGAGCAGGAAATGGAATAGAATTGAGGGAGTTTACAGAAGATGATTTCTTGTGAGTGACAAGTAATCAAAATTGGGTTTTGCTGAAATGTATTGTTTGTGATTTAGCTGTGCATGTCAACTAATGTTTTGTGTTGGGGTTTTTTGTGTACATGAGTGGCTTTTATTAGCTTTCTATTTAACCAAGTCGTCTGCACAAAAGTGATCATTGGCTGAGCATATGATCCTGAGAATATACTTTATGTATAGTGAGATTGAAACTGAACTGATCTTTGTACTGTACCTGCTGGGAGGCGTTATGCAGACAACTTACCTGATTTGTAAGTGACACAAATACAATACAACAATGTCATGGGAAGTTGTAAACCATCTTTTACATATGGTATCTCATCCATGGTATAGCAGTTTAATTAGAAACTGATTGCATGAGATACTGACAACAAAAGCTTTCACAAAGCCTGAGAGTGAACTGACATTTTAACCATTTGGGTTCTCTATAAGGTTGGTAAGTTAAATATTAAAAGTGATTCAGCAATGTTTTAACCAGTAGTGGGACACCACCTTCAAAGCAAAAGCAGTTTCTGGCTTTAGTAATTACTACATAAGCGAGTGGCTGCAAGATTTAGCTAGGATTCTGAAAAGTAATTGTATCTAGGTTATGATATTAGAAAAATGCCTCAGAGAACCTAAAGATGTTCTTCATGTTTCACTGTTGCAGTCATCACATTTGGGTTATCTGCTTGGAGGCAGCCCTCAGTCGGCCTGATTATCAAAGTCTTGGGTCCTGCATCGGTTGCTGTCGCATCTTCCATGACGTCAGGTAGTCAGATGTATAAAGCATGCAGCCATTACATTAGTCTTTCTTGCTGTGCGGTGCCCAAAGCAGAAGCAGTTCGCAAGTGTTGGTCGGCCAACTCCTGAAATATTTGTTTTCGAGTTTCAGATCCGAAGTCTTCAACTAAGCTTGAGCTTAGTTGAAGACTCCAACTCCAACTACCCCGTTGGGGATCCTTTTTCTTGCTCTAAACCAATGTCAGTAAAAGTTAACAATTGTATTTTTTGTGGAAAGCAAATAACTCCTAAAGATTTTCCTTAGTATTGCATTCCTTGCTTAGGCCCAGACCACGACATACCTCGCTGTCGGTTTTGTGCTTTGTTCAAACTTCGTACTATTCGTTGTCGGTTCATTTTCGCATCTAAATATTTTGGTACTCGGTTCAATTATCCAGAAATGGCTTCAGTAAGCCACCTGACTACTGACACTCTGAAAAAACACAAAGATAAAGCCCGAGACAGACCGCATAGGGCCAAAGTCCAAAGCTGCCGACGCTTCTCCTAAGCTAGTCGCCAGTTCGCTGGTGCTCAGTGAGGCACTTTTGCAGCCCCTGATACCCACTACTTCAGATTCGCAGGCCTCTACTGAGACCCATTCGGAGTCCGGTATTTTGCAAGATGTTTCTTCGACTGTGGAACCTGCAGATGTCTCTACCTTGGATCAATCCGGAGCCACTGTGCAGGCACCGGCTTCTGAAGGTGTATTCAGGCCTACTGACTTGCATATTAAACCGATGCCATCTTCCTCTTCAAGGCCTAAAACTCAATCCATGCCCAGAAAAGCAACGCCCAGACTGCATGGTCAGGCCCCTATACCTAAAAAAACAAATGATAAGAATGGCTGAAGACCTTATTACTCTAATCAGGGGAAGCCACCCCTCTCCCTCTGAGACCTAGGACTGATTTTCCTTCTGATTCTTCTGATCAGGATTCTGAAATTTCTGTTTTCTCTGATGACCAGGATTTGCCCTTATCTACCTATGAGGATTCTGATGCAGAGGACTCCATTCCCTCTGCTTCCCCTCCAGAGGATTTCTCTTTTGGTGAAACCTTGCATACTCTTAGGGAGCATTTCTGCTGGGAAAGCCAGGATTTCTCTGACTCCAAAAAGTGGCTTAGGGAATTCTTACTCCTGCCTCAACACAGGCCTTTAGCTATCCCTCCTGTACTGGACATTGTAGATGATGCGTTCTCGGAATCTAGCCTGGCCCCTGACACTTTACCTCCTGCTCCCAGAAAACCTGATAGGCATTACAGGGTACCTGACTCTCAAAAGTTCCTCTTTAAAAATCCTACTGTGGATCCTGAGACCATTTCACAGGGACCCAAGGGCATTAAGGCTACTACTGCCAAAAATCCTACCCCCTCTGATAGAGATTCTAGGGTGCTGGATAGATGGGGAATATACACCTCTGCAACTTTGGCCATTAAGGCCTAAAACTGCCAGTTTCATATGTTAAAGTATCAACAGCATATTATTGGACTGCTTAAACAGAAATTGATGTTGATTCCAGACTGTGCTGAAAATAAAGAATTACAGGATTTAATGCAGTCTGCTGAACAAGTTGGAAAACATACTTTGCAGTGTGGTTTGATTCATTAGAAGCATCTTGCAGGGCTGCTGTCACTGGGTCTGTACTTAGAAGGCATGCTTGGCTTAAGGAGCAGTCTTTGCCAGATCATGTTAAAGCTAAATTACTGGATGCTCCCTTAAACCAAGACAACCTGTTTGGCAACAAAGCAGAAGTAGTACTTAAAAAGGTGGAAGAAAAAGCTAAATCTATGCAAACTGTTAAAGATTTCCTGCAAGTACAGCCTCCCAGGTTTAGTAGGCATTGGCCCTCTAAATTGGTCCTTTCCTGCCTCTTCCTGGCCTTCTCAGTCCAAACCCAGAACCAGCATAACACCCAGACTTCAGTCCCAAGGTACTCACAGGTCTAAGCAGTGGGAGGCTCCCACTTCCAAGGCAGGGAGTAGTAAGACTCCCCCTATGGTAAACTGTCTCAATGACTTAACTTTAAACCTTCCAAGCCCTGCTCAACTGACTGTTCCTTTAGGGAAAGATCGCCCTGCATGCAAAAAACTGGGAACTCATTACCCAGGACAAATGGGTTTTAAATATAGCTTCCCAAGGATACCAATTCCATTTCCACTCCTTACCAACCCCAAACGGTTGGCCAGACCTACCCCCAAATCAGTGGGCAGAGGCTCAAAAGCAAGTTCTATCTCTTCTAAGCATCAGGGCTATTCAACCTGTCTCAGAAGAAGAATCGGGGCAAGGTTTCTACTCAAGACTTTTCCTGGTACCCAGAAAAGACCATTCCTGGTGTCCTATCCTGGAACTGTCTATCCTAAACACCTTTTTGGTAATCCCAAAATTCAAGATGCTAACTCTTAATCAGCTGCTTCCCATGCTAGGCAAAGATGCCTGGTTGGCAACACTGGATTTAAAGGAAGCCTACCTCCACATTCCAATAAGGGAATCTTGCAGAAGATACCTACGCTTCAAAGCAGGCTACATGCACTATCAGTTCTGTGCACTGCCCTTTGGCTTATCTACTGCACCCAGGGTATTCACAAAGTGCCTAGCTCCAGTCATTGCATTTTGCAGGCAAAGAAATATTCAAATATACCCTTACCTTGGACGATTGTCTAATTCAGGCAGAAAGCCAGGACATACTATTAAATCATCTGACATTTGTAAAGAAATTACTAACTTCTCTGGGGTACACCATAAATGAAAATAAATCACATCTTGTTCCCTGTCAACAAATTGTATTCCTGGTATGAAGCTTGAATACAACTTCCCAGATAGCCTACCTCACGCCAGAGAAACAAATTCATTTGACAACCTACATCAAACTACTGGCCACAAAGACCCAGCTATCTGCAAGGAAAATACTGCAAGCCCTGGGGTTCATGGCCTCTTGCATTCTACTAATTCCATATGCAGGACTGCATATGAGGAAACTACAATGGTATCTTAAAAGCCTATGGTGTCAGCATTCTCAGGATCTACAATCAATGATTCCTATCATACCTTGTCTAAAGATAGAGTTCCTTTGGTGGGCAGAGGCCTGCCACCAGAACAAGGGACTACCATTCACTCTACCTCCTGCCACCCAAACCCTAATAACAGACGCATCAGACTATGCAGGGCAGTGCATTCAGGGCAAATGTAACCCAAGTCAAATGCACCTGCATATCAATCAAAAAGAAATGTTAGCTGTACAGAATGCTCTGACAGCCTTCAAGGACCACATTCTTCCAGGACAATTATTGGTAAAGACGGACAACACCACAGTTATGTGGTACATAAACAAGCAGGGGGAACTCATTCATACCCTCTCTGCAGACTAGCCATGGCTTTGTGGAACACAGCCTTGAGCTACCAAGTGCACCTACAAGCTGAATTCCTGCCAGGAAAGCTAAATACACTGGCAGATGACCTAAGCAGAAATCTCATGGACCCACACAAGTGGAAACTGGAACCAAAGATATTCAACATGTTGAGAAACAAATGGGGGAGCCCAGAGATAGACCTGTTTCCCTCCACTCAGAACTACCAATTTGACAACTTCTGCACATGGACTCCCCACAAACAAGCTTGGAAAATGGATGCCTTGTCCTTCACAAGGACTCCCCACAAACAAGCTTGGAAAGTGGATGCCTTGTCCTTGTCAGTTTATGCCTTCCCCCTCTGCCTCTCCTTTCCAAAGTGTTACTAAAGATCAAACAGGACAAACCAAGGACAATACTGATTGCACCAGACTGGCCACACCAACACTGGTACCCCCTCTTGTGCAGTGTGTCACTGCTGGCACCATGGCACCTGCCTCAGACCCCTGCCCTGCTGTCCCAGCAAGAGGGCCAGATTTTGCACCCACAGCTTCAAACCCTGAACTCTGCAGCCTGGCTAATTACCTGATCTCTCCATTACCATCCCTCAGTAAGCAAGTGATGGATGTCATTCTGGATGCAAGGAGGCCTAGTACTAGAAAATCCTATGCTGAAAAATGGAAAAGATTCTGTTCCTGGAGCCAACCTCAGGGGATGGGCACAACAGTGCCCAATTTACCGCACATTCTTCAATACTTAACTGAGATGCTTCTCAAGGGCCTTTCCTTTTCTTCCATCAAAATTCATGCCTCGGCCATTTCAGCACATTACAATACAGAACCACCCCTCTTCTCTCATCCACTGCTGAAGCAATTCCTCAGAGGGGCCAAAAACTTAAGACCACCCAGGAGAGCCCCTACTCCAGCCTGGGACCTTAACTTTGTATTGGAAAAGCTCACTTTACCTCCTTTTGAGCCAGCTGCAAATGCAGAGTTGTAATTCCTTTCTTGGAAAGCAGCTTTCCTTCTAGCCATCACTTCAGCAAGAAGGGTGTCTGAATTACAGGCCCTCATGGCAGTAGAGCCTTTCATCATCTTTCATGCGGACGGGGTGTCTCTCAGGACCAATCCTTCCTTTATGCCCAAGGTGGTATCTAGTGTGGCCCTTAATCAGTCCATTCATTTGCCAACCTTGTTTTCTAATCCACAGAATAAAGGGGAACAAATACTGCACTCCTTGGACGTGCACAGACAACTTCGATTTTACTTGTATAGGACTAAGCCTCTCAGGAAATCTAAACAGCTGCTGATTGCATTTGTTGCAGGGGCAGAGGGGAAGGCCATTTCAAAGCAAACTATTTCTAAGTGGATAGGTCATTGCATTAATTTCTGCTATAAGCACCATGGAAAACCTAAGCACAGGAGATAAGACCACATTCAACCAGGGCTGTATCTACCTCTACAGTGTCTCAGAGGTGTCCCTACCAGGGACATCCTAGAAGCTGCTACCTGGAGTTATGTACATACTTTCACCAAACATTACCACTTGCCAATTTTTGCTAAATCCAGAGCTGGCTTGGACACTGCAGTCTTGCAGGGCCTTATAGCTGGTCCTAATGCTATCTAATTACCTCCTCCCATCCTTAGCTTTGCGAATCTACCCAAATGTGATGACTGCAACAGTGAAACACGAAGAACATAGTACAGTTGTTCACACTTACCATAAATGTATATGTTCGACTGTATTCACTGTTACAGTCCTCATTACCCTCCCTCCGGCCCCCAGACTTCTATTGACTATACCTCTGTTCTTGTTTACTATGCTTAAAGCTTTCTGGTGTATTTGCTTTTTTGTTGGAGGTGTAACCTTGCATATAATTGCTTCCCATTATGGGGGCACCTGGCATCTGGGGTAAGAAAAACTAATGTCATGGCGTTGGCTGCATGCTTTATATCCCTGACTACCTGACGTCATGGAAGATGAGACCGCAACCGACGCAGGACCCAAGACTTTGATAATCATGCCGACTGAGGGCTACCTGTAAGCAGATAACCCAAATGTGATGACTGCAACAGTGAATACACTTGGACATCTACATTTATGGTAAGTGTACACAACTGTACTTTGTGTCTTATGCAACCAGTAGTGAAGTCTATTGTTTTTTTATCTGTCTTTTATGGGGAGGGTATTTGAGTGGGCCCTGGTTTAAGACTGATGGTATTTGAAAGTAGAATTAGTGCGCTTGGTAGTAAGGTTATAAGTTGTGATAGCATTTCTGGCATGGTTTTCATGTTAAGGTGTTACAGTGGGATATTTTGGCGATGTGAGGTATTGTTAGTATTAAATGCATGGTATTTTCCCACCATTATTTGGTATTAATACGGGTGTAAAGGGCATTTTGAAGGACTTTTGCTATTTAATGGTGCAGCTTGAAGACATATTATACTTCGTTTAAATAATTCTCTTCACTTGGGTACTACAGAGAAGAGCACAGCAGGGTATAAGAAAGAGTCTAAGAAATTATTTGGAAAGACTAACCAAGTGGGCAGGCAGGTAGGAGATGACATTTGGTATAGAAAAATGTAAATTACTGCAGTTGGGCTGCAGCGGTCCTATATCAGTGTGGGGGGGGGGTGCAACTAATGGAAACAGCTGCAAGGGCAGCTAGCCTGCTAGTTAAGAATTTAGGATTTTGATCATACTTGGTTTGGACCACAAGGAGCACAGCTTGATTGCGGTGGAAGGCTGGGTATGTTAGGCATGGACTTCAGAAAGAGAGGAAGTTTTTGCTCTCCTGAGCCCTGATCAGACTATATCCTGGTGCTTTTTTCAGTTCTGGGGCTGTACATGTAGAAGAAAATCAGGCCACTAGGAGTGGAATGCCTGCAGAAGAATATGTAGAATCAAAGAGGATATGACAGGTAACTGGAGAAGCTGGAACTTTTCTCACCAGAAATCAGAAGAGATGGCAGAAATGATATGACAGGAAATTGGAGAAGCTGGAACTTTTCTCACCAGAGAGGAGAAGAGATGGGAGAAGAGATAGGGAAAGTGATATGGATGCACAAGACTAAGAAAGGGAGATGTGAACCAGAGACCAGTAGAGGTGGAATAAATGATATGGGTGCATGTGATTTTGTAAGCCGGTGCTCACTAAGGCCGAAGGTATAGCCTCTGTGGGCCCCGACAGTATTCTGGGATGCCTTGTAAACAACTTGAAACATGACCTATCAGGACGCACTTGAATCACTTTTCAACTACAGCCTCAAAATAGGCTTTATACCACAAGAGGACTGTAATGGTTATTGTTCTTAACAAGCTTGGACCATCAACCAACCCTGAAAACTACAGACATATAAGTCTGACTAGCATGGAATAAATTGTCATGGAAATGATAAACAAAGACATAGACAACCTTCAGACGCTGGACCCAACCTACGCAAAACCACCAAATAGCAAAACATAAGAGGGAGAAGAAAGGAATTGCAATCGAAAAAGAGGATATGCTGCGCCTTTGCCGGCAGGTGAAGGACAATTTAAGCAGAACTATAAACGTAGTAAATAGCAGTGCTGCTGTTGTACCTGAGCCATCATTGGTTGTGAATTTATCTGGATGTTGTTTGACTAATGAACAGGTAGGGGTCTTAAATTTGGGTTTAAAATGTGACCCCACTGTTCTACCATCTTGGCATGTCATAGAGCAAGAACTTTTCAGACTATCACAAAAATTGCAATTAAAATGCTATTTTGACCAGAATGTGAATGATATTAATGACAGTTTGTCTGATGAATATTTTTCTTGTAATTCTGATAGTTTGTCTTTTATTGAAACTGGGAGTGATGCTGGTGTTAATGCATACTGTGCACTTAATACATCTAGTATTAAATACAGAAGTGATTTTATACCAGCTTTTAGTAACAAAAGTGTTAAAAATTTTATGGCCATGATACGTTTTGCACTAGAACAAATTTACTGTGATTTTAGTCAGCATATGTCTTGGGTATGTTATAATTTAACCAAATGTGAATGGTTAGCACTAAAAGAATTGGCTCAAAGTAAACATCTGATTGTGAAGCCATCAGATAAAGGTAATAAAATTGTGATTTTACACCATAGGCGATATCTTGAAATGTGTTATACACATTTACATGACATGGATGTCTATAAAGTTGTTGATATTCAAACATATTATGGGGCACTTCAAGAATATTCAGTACTGATAGATAAAGGTCAACATTTAGGATATCTGACTAAGGAAGATGTGAAAAAAAGTTGAACATAGATAAATGCACTATGGTAACTTTTTATTGCCTGCCGAAGTTACACAAGAGTGGGATTAACCCACCAGGCAGGCCTATAGTTGCTGCTACAAACTATTTCTTACATAATATTGGCATTGTTCTACATGATTTTCTTGTTCTACATGATTTTCTTTTGCCTTATGTTCAGCAGTTGGATTCTTACATCAAGGGCACTTGATTTTCTTAATAAAATCTCTTCAGTTAATTGGAATTCTAGTATGTATTGGGTGACCCTTGATGTTAGAAGCCTATACACAAATATTAAACATAGGGATGGCATTATTGTTGTACAATCTATGTTAGAAGAATGTCCATTGTCAAACTATATTATTGAATGGATAGAATTCAGTTTGAATAACTACTTCTCTTTCAATAATCAGATTTTCCATCAACTACAGGGCACAGCTATGGGGGCACCTTTTGCCCCTACTTGTGCTAACATATTTATGGCCTTTTTTGAAAAGAAGTATATTTATCAACATGTATTCTATAAGAAGTATGTTAAAAAATATTATAGATACATAGACAATCTCATTTTCTTATGCCAAGATGGCACTGAAAAGGTTGAGAGCTTTATTAATTATCTACAGTGTAATGAATTTGGTTTTTGATGGCTTACAATTTGGACAGACAGTTGATTCTTTAGATGTACATTTGGTAGGTATTAACACTGGTCAAATTCTCACCTCAGTGTTTAGGAAATTTCATGATGGGGCTACATGGCTCTAGTTTTCATCCCACTCCTTTAATTAATTCCCTACCATACGGGGAATTATTACGTTTATGTAGAATTTGTAATAATACAGCTGATTTATTAAAAGCTATTACTTCTACCTCACAGATGTTTTTGAATAGGGGGTATTCATTACCTACCATTTTGGATGCTTTATATAAAATCAGTGAAAATTATGTATCTAATGCTGATAAATGTAAAGACAAAAGGTGTATGCATTATCAAAAGAATGTTCAGTCACAAAATATTTTTTATATAGTTATGCTATACAATATTTTGAGTGAACAGATGCAAGAACAAATTAGATACTGTTGGACATTTTTATTAAGGGATGGAAAGCTAAATAAGTTATTGAATGGATGTCCTGTTTTTTCTTATAAGAAAGGTTTCAGTATAGCGGATAAACTCATCAAATCTTATTTTATTGCCCCTACAGAAGGCTTAGTAAATAACCCGTTTCTTAAGGGTACTTTTCCTTGTGGGAAATGTAACATTTGTGATTTGCTTGTGCAAACATTTTATAAACTGGGTAATAAGAATTTTACAATGTTAGAAAATTTTTCATGTACTACTACAGGTATTATTTATGCTTTATGTTGTCCATGTAATCTAATATACATTGGGGAGACTAAAAGAATGTTTAAACATCGATTACATGAACATGTCAGAGACCTAAAGAAATGTAAAGTGGAAAGTTCCATTGCAGTGCATTTTATGCAGTATCATAAAAGTGATTATAAGTTGCTACAAGCTACTATTTTAGATAAAGGTTTTGTTAAATTAGGAGATGATGAAATGTTAAAGAATAAATTATTATTTAAGGAATCTTTATTTTGAAGTATAATACTGTGGTTTCATTGGGGAGACTAAAAGAATGTTTAAACATCGATTAGATGAACATGTCAGAGACCTAAAGAAATGTAAAGTGGAAAGTTCCATTGCAGTGCATTTTATGCAGTATCATAAAAGTGATTATAAGTTGCTACAAGCTACTATTTTAGATAAAGGTTTTGTTAAATTAGGAGATGATGAAATGTTAAAGAATAAATTATTATTTAAGGAATCTTTATTTTGAAGTATAATACTATGGTTCCACATGGCCTTAATTGTGAAATTAATTGGAAATATCTGATTTAATTTATTGCTGTTTTTAATTGTTTGATTAGGGATGGGTATTTAAGGGGAATGTTTTGCTACTTTATTTTATAATTCTTGAAGACTGGTCAAGTCAAGGCGCTAAAGAAGAATAAATATTTTGGATCCTGTTTCCTGACTGTGTGTGATCTTTCTACTGGACCCAACCTAGTTTGGTTTTGTCAGGGGAAGATCATGCCTACTAAACCTGGTAGACTTCTTTGAGAAGGTCCTCAAGGCAATGGATGAGGGGAAAATGGTGCATACCGCCTACCCTGGTGGTCATTGGCCTAATATATACCTATAAACCCACAAATTTATAAGAGAAATGTGAACCATACTCCAAAAGAGGTGAGACGTGATATGGGTTTGCATGATTATGTAGGGCAGATATGAGATGTTTACCCTGAACTGGAAAAAAATTGGGGGAGCAGGAGAAAACATATTGTCCCTGGGTACAAAAATATTTTTGCACGGAGATGACTGTGGAGCCATGTTGGGATAGGTAGAATGGTAAATGCAGTTAAAAGGCAGACTAAAAAGGTTTCTCGTTTCTTTCTCGTTTCTTTCTGCTACGAATCATATATGCTGTAATTTTGTGGCTGAAGGCATAGAATGTACATTAGAGGCAAGTTAAAGCATAACTGATTTAAAAATGAATTAAGATTATGGTTAATGGAGGATTCTGCAGCCATACCTCTCAGCTGTCCAGAATGTTATAGAATGTTCTGATATTGGATTCATATTGTGGCATATTCCTCATAACGTTTGTGGTTTTCTGGCAAATCATTGGAGTGAAGTTACTAAACAATGACAGATATTTGAGCTTCAAACTTCATAACCTTTCAGAAAATGCATGCTAATTGAAAGCCTGTTATTCTGTGAACTTTCTAAGTTTATAAAAGCAGTATTTAAAATATGTCCTTAATTGTGAGCCTTAGTCTCCTCAGTTATTGGCTTTGTCCAGAATTGTTGCCTAGGAATTTGAGAGGAGTGGCTACAATAATAAGTTAAACTAAAGGGTGGATTTAAGAAAGGTTTGTGATGTGTACCCATCCCATTACTTTTTTCCAGTTCAGCAACCACCCAAACATGGTGCTGCATGGTCCTGTACCATGAAGTGCAGCATCATGAAGGGCTGGCCCTGCAGCAGTGCCGAATGATAATGAGGCATTCCAGGGGAGAAGCTTATGCTAATTAGCCATGTGCTCATGTGCTATCTCCCTAGAACCTCTTCCAGGAAGGCATCTTTATGGCCAAGTCTTTCAAGGAATTGATTAGCCATGTGGATCAGCACAGCCGTTCTCACCATCTGCCATGAGCATTGAACAGGAAACAAGGAATTTGGGAAACCAGTAGGCACCGGGTTTACTTAAAGTAAGTGCTGTAATGGCACTGACAGCACAACTGGGATGGAGGTGGCAGGATATACTAGACACCAGGAATTATTGTTAATGTTACATAATAATTTAATGTAACATGGTAATGGCATGGACAGCAGTACAGGGATATGGGGTGGGTGGGGGCCACACTAGCCAGCAGGGAATAATGGATAAGTATCTATGTAAATAGTGTGGAAAGAAATAGCCAGGGAATTGTTATGGCTAGGCTTGTATAGGCCCTAGGGCTGATGGCCTAGTATCAACCTATGAACCTATAACTGCTGTAATGGCACTTCAACTACTAAGGAAGTGGGGGAAGATTGAGGGGACAGACAGTATAGGGACAGGTACAGTGATTGTGGTGAATGTGTTTTGGAGTGACTGGGGGGCAGAATGTCACTGCTTGCATGAGCAACAGTTTACTACCACAAAATTCATATTTGCAGTAAGTGCGATTCAGAGACATGCAGATTAACTAATAATGTGGCCTTAAGGCATTTTGTGACAGAGGGACCTTGTGCTAGGCCCTTTAATGAATCCCGAGGTAAGACTAAAAATGAGAGGCGACTTGTTAACTAATTATAATCTAACAAATTAGCAGATGGGAACTGTGTGCACGTATATACACATAGTATTGAGGCAGCATTCTCAAGTGTGTGTGCATAGTTCACCTATAGCTTAGGATATAATTAACAGCTGAAAATCGACAAGCTGGAAAATCGGGAAATATATGTTAATTTTTATTTGAGTTGTGATTTTAATAATTTTATATAGCATGCAATGATTCATTTTTGGTCATTGCAGTCATCTTCATTTTTGTCGTAGCTTTTTTCCCCCACCTGAGTAAGCTATGCTAATGTCAGTGTTGCAGTTTAATGATTTTAATAATGTCATGTCAGTGGACTCATTTAAATCTGATCATCCAGATTTTACTAGTTTAATCATATTAGCATACTGTACTTCTAAATCACTGCTTTTCAATGACAACTTAATTTTAATAAGTAATTTAATAATGTGGTTCAGCTTACCACAAGTTCTTTGTTACCTGCTGTATGTTCTTCCAGTACTATTTTAACTTAGAATTTAGTTAGATTTGATTGTAACCTGCTAAGTTATTTGAATACTGTTTGTCTAAACACTGTAATAAAATTTGAATTGATCGAGTTAATTTGAGTTTAATTCCTGGCTGTAAATAGCCGTGGAGTTTGCACTGAATCTTTCATAACAATGGTTACTTAATTAAAATGTATATTTGGATATATATTGTCACATCTATTGCTGGTGAACATTGGTGACCATGAAGGCCTGGGAGCATCTTGGCTTGGGCATTACCTTTGCTAAGAGCATACTTTCTATGATATCTACTAGGGAAATAATAACTTTGGGACATCTATCCTTCAGATATCAGGGTAAATCAAGTGCTGATGTAATCTGGTCTTACCGTATAATATCAAAAAGTGTTCATGGGTTAAGGCTTTGCTATCTTAAGGATGGGCATTTTATTTTATTTTGTAGAATGTTACAAAGGCATAGCTAAGCACACTGCTTTTTCACCAATACAAATGAAATTTAAATGTGTTATCAGTATAGCCTGCTGAGACTTATGTTGTTGAAGACTGAAGTCAAACCCAGTATAAGAAGGTAAAGCTCCTTTTTTCATGTATCTTTAACTCTTCAAGCTAAACTGTGACCCTGAGGATATCACTTATCTAAGCAATTCTGTAAGGTAAGCCATGAAAAGTACTTATGTCTTGTTAGTTTTCCCAGTAAAAATAAATTATATTTGACTTCATTCTAGAATTTTCTTCCATTCTTCCATTGTCATGCCGCTGTCAACATTTTAGAGCTACTAAATCCTCCAGGAGTGCAGTCAGTGTCTAGTATATTGTAAACCAATGTACATGAAGTTGATAAGCAAGATTGTTGAATGTAAGGTTTTATCGCAGTAAATCAAATGAAATATTACACAGAGTTTTATTATTAGTGCATAGCTACACTTAGCTGTAGTCGTTGCAAGCAGCATTTCAGAAGAACCATAAAGAAGTAATAGTCTGGACTTGTTAATCTCATTGACAAAATGTTTCTACTTCTTGGCTGGTGAACAACTCCAGCTTCTGTTTAATACTGAGTTACACCTTGTGTGCCAGTTTTGTATCCGTTCAGTTAGAAATTTAATACAGGAGAGTATGTACTCAGTGGTAGGGTGTTAGGGTATACCAGACACAGTCAAGTGAAAGTTGAGAAATTTATAGAAAACAATTGGTTTAAAAAAGGGAGTTAATTTGTGCATGAGAAACATGGTATACTGTATTATCATGACAAACTTCCAAACCAGGTCACTAGTAAGCAAAAGCAATCAGAACCTTGACTCCTAGAACGTAGTACAAACTCTCCTTTATTCAAAATAAACCTGGACCACAACGAAAAAGAACGATAAAAGGTATATTGTTAAAACAGTACTAAGCGCTTTCACCCTTCCATGTTAGGGCATCATCAGAGTACAAATTCAATTAACCAACAACGTCCCTTAAATACAGGTTCCTTGATTACTTAATACAATCAATCAGCACACAATAATGAAGGGTGTATTCCTCATTAGTAGTGAATCTAGAGTACATATAGAAACTGATTACCTAGTGAAGTCAATAGCCTAGAGTTTTGTATTCGTGAATTACTTAGTTACAATTGTAAGTTTCCTGTTGCCATCACAAAATTCCTAAAACTACAATAGTCGTGTTGTTAAAATCACTATGTTACATTACAAAAAATATTGATTTAATAAAACATGTAATAAATATAATAAATATGACATATTAAAAATAGGGAATATTAAAAAATTTCTTAACAAATTTTAACCAAACATTAAAAAATGTAGTGTATTTAATTAATTCCTAAATCACTTACATAGTTAAAAAGAATTTTTTACAGTATATATGTAATATAAAACCTTGTAAAACTATAATTTATATTTAAATAAATTGTGATTTTAACTTCAATATGCTTGTGATGGAAACTTGGTCATTAATACCAGGCCACCTATTGGCATTTAATCTTAATTGCCAAATACATTCTTTGGCTTCCAACAAAATCTTAATGTCACCTCCATTGTGCAACATAACTTGAGGTATTCTGTCAATTACAAAAAATAAAAACTTTTTGAAATTCACACAGCCAATACTGTGAATGTATAAAGCGCTAGTTTGTTTCATAGTCCTGATGTCACTGGTGTGTTCAATAATTCGAGTTTTTAATTTCCTATGTGTTTTTCCTATATAGAAGGCTTGACAACTTGTGCATGTAGCAGCATACACAACCATACAAGTGTTACAATCACAAATCCCGGGACATCTAATCGTCTTTTCATGATTAGAAATTAATAAATATGGTCCATTATTGATAAATCTACATATACGACCACATTTGTTCATTTTAGATTTCATAATCATTTCATTGTATATAGGTTTTTCAAACAAATTCTTTAAAGTTTTCCCTTTGCTAAAGGTGCATTTTTGTTTATTCCCCAGGATATTCCCTAAATCAATATTAATTTCTGTAATGATGTCCCATGAATCGTGTAACACTTTAATAATTTGTTGTGATTTTTCATTAAAAGGGATGACAAAAGTGTCGTGTCCAACACTCCTAACGTTAGATGTATCCTTGGATGGTAAACCATAATGCATGATAGGTTTATATAGTTTAAAATGGAAAACATATTTAGAGATTTGGATAGATATATTACTAAAGGCTTAGACCTTAAGAACATGAAAATTGAGAGAGACACTAATGATTACAAAAACAACAGAGCATACAATCATTTTAGGGAATATAAAAACATGAAGTCACAAAATCAGAATCGGAACAACACAAATGTAATAGGGAATAGTCAAAATTTTAACACAAATTTTAATACAAATTTTAATACTAATTCTAATTCTAATTTTAATGGTTTTAATACTAACGCTGACCATGAATCACGCTATAGAGGCAATTTTGATAATAATGATGAGACACAGTCAGTTTTTTTAGAGCAGCCAGTCCTAAGGAGATCAGAGAGAATAAGGGAGAGACAAGGCAGCCAAAACTACTATGCTCAAAGAAATTACAACAATGGAGGCAACAGAAGGGGCAGATGGTAGTACAAATGGATAAAGAATGTGAGGTTGATGTCGACCGTTCTGATGGTACACAACTTGAAACTTCATTAATATTGTATCAAAATTTGGATGTTGAAGTTTTAGAACAGAATACAGCACGGGTTTAATACACAGCATTTAACAATATATGTTCTGGAAGTAAGATTATAACGCACATGGGTTTTAATTTATATAATTTCACTGAAAGAACATTTGATAATAATTTTCTAAATTTGTTTAGTAAAGGATTTACATTCGTGCCTACTTTTAGGTTAGACATTGGCAATGTCTTGATTAATCTAAAAACATACACTAGGTTATTAAATTTAAAAGTCTTTTTTCATGATTCTAACACTGTGTTACATGATGGTAGATTTACACTTAAACGTCACAGCACTTTTATACCACCTCAGAATCTCACTATACACGTATTTGAAAAACTATGTGAGACACATATAAGAAGGATACTAAGTGAAAAAACAAGTATCACATATAATTTATCCCCAGCAGAACGTTTTTGTCTAAAGGAGCTTACTAGTACTAACAAGTTTAGAATAATGAAACCAGACAAGGGAGGTGGGGTGGTTATTATGTTGACTGACGATTACATTAATAGGATGGTTAGACTTTTAGATGATGAAGATACCTATGAAAAGGTGAATAGACACGATGTAGATAAGGCATACACCAAAATTGATTGGCTGCTTTATGAGTTCTTGATGGATGGAAGGATTGATGCACAAATTTATCATTACATTACGGTGGAATTCCCAATAATACCATCTATTTTTGGGATTCCAAAAATTCATAAACATTTAGATAATCCTCCATTTAGACCAATTGTTTCTGCCAAAGAATCAAAGACTGAGGCCTTGGCAGCCTTTATTGATTTCAAGTGTAAGAATGTATTAACAAAATTTCCACACATTATTAGAGATTCGTGGCACTGTTTGGATTCTATCCGAGATTTTGTAAACACTATTGATGGTAAATTTGACTTTTGTATGGTCACCATTGATGTCATTAATTTATTCAGTGTAATTCCACATCAAGAAGGTCTTGAGTTGTTTGAAGTTTGTCTCAACAAACATAGCAGTTACGGCAACTCTGAGTGTAGATTGTTGTCACAGATGCTTGAATTAGTATTAGAAAATAATTTTATTTACTTTAATGGTCAACATTATAGACAAAAAAATGGTGTTGCAATGGGGGCCAAATGTGCCCCTATTTATGCTAATTTGGTCTTGGCAGCATGGGAGGAGGAACATGTTTTTACTTGTAAATTTTGGAGTAATATTTTGTTATATTTAAGATTTTTGGATGATATTTTAATTTTTTGGAAGGGGTCTGAAACTGAGCTCAAAGAATTTATTACATATATTGGGCTAACGACTAGTTTTTTAAAATTCACAAGTCACACTTCATCTGAAAAGATCAACTTTTTGGATATTACAATATCAATTCAAAATGACAAATTAGAATCAAATATTTATCGAAAAAAACTTACTCCAATTCGTTTTTACATTTTGACAGCTGTCACCCGAGTCATCAGAAGATAAATTTAGTAAAAGGCCAGATGGTGAGGCTGTCTAGATTAGTTAGTAGTGAACACACCTTTTTGAATGAACTTACTAAATTGAAAAACATGTTTACTTCTAGAGCTTACCCTGAGGAGTTGGTATTGAGAATTAGTCGTGATATAATAAGAAATAGATCAACACTATATAAACCTATCATACATTATGGTTTACCATCCAAGGATACATCTAACGTTAGGAGTGTTGGACACGACACTTTTGTCATCCCTTTTAATGAAAAATCACAACAAATTATTAAAGTGTTACAC
The DNA here is from genome assembly GCF_019279795.1 of Protopterus annectens. Taxonomy (NCBI): domain Eukaryota; kingdom Metazoa; phylum Chordata; order Ceratodontiformes; family Protopteridae; genus Protopterus; species Protopterus annectens. The sequence goes on along the minus strand of NC_056735.1, from coordinate 1,373,040,624 downwards.
GATTCATGGGACATCATTACAGAAATTAATATTGATTTAGGGAATATCCTGGGGAATAAACCAAAATGCACCTTTAGCAAAGGGAAAACTTTAAAGAATTTGTTTGAAAAACCTATATACAATGAAATGATTATGAAATCTAAAATGAACAAATGTGGTGGTTGTCGTATATGTAGATTTATCAATAATGGACCATATTTATTAATTTCTAATCACGAAAAGACGATTAGATGTCCCGGGGTTTGTGATTGTAACACTTGTATGGTTGTGTATGCTGCTACATGCACAAGTTGTCAAGCCTTCTATATAGGAAAAACACATAGGAAATTAAAAATTATTGAACACACCAGTGACATCAGGACTATGAAACAAACTAGCGCTTTATACATTCACAGTATTGGCTGCGTGAATTTCAAAAAGTTTTTATTTTTTGTAATTGACAGAATACCTCAAGTTATGTTGCACAATGGAGGTGACATTAAGATTTTGTTGGAAGCCAAAGAATGTATTTGGCAATTAAGATTAAATGCCAATAGGTGGCCTGGTATTAATGACCAAGTTTCCATCGCAAGCATATTGAAGTTAAAATCACAATTTATTTAAATATAAATTATAGTTTTACAAGGTTTTATATTACATATATACTGTAAAAAATTCTTTTTAACTATGTAAGTGATTTAGGAATTAATTAAATACATTACATTTTTTAATGTTTGGTTAAAATTTGTTAAAAATTTTTTTAATATTCCCTATTTTTAATATGTCATATTTATTATATTTATTACATGTTTTATTAAATCAATATTTTTTGTAATGTAACATAGTGATTTTAACAACACGACTATTGTAGTTTTAGGAATTTTTTGATGGCAACAGGAAACTTACAATTGTAACTAAGTAATTCACGAATACAAAACTCTAGGCTATTGACTTCACTAGGTAATCAGTTTCTATATGTGCTCTAGATTCACTACTAATGAGGAATACACCCTTCATTATTGTGTGCTGATTGATTGTATTAAGTAATCAAGGAACCTGTATTTAAGGGACGTTGTTGATTAATTGAATTTGTACTCTGATGTTGCCCTAACATGGAAGGGTGAAAGCGCTTAGTACTGTTTTAACAATATACCTTTTATCGTTCTTTTTCGTTGTGGTCCAGGTTCATTTTGAATAAAGGAGAGTTTGTACTACGTTCTAGGAGTCAAGGTTCTGATTGCTTTTGCATACTGTATTATCATGGCATGACAGCTATAAAAATATTCAGTATTAAGTGGAAAACACATAATGTATGTTTTAATGACTATCATGCTTGACTGAAGCTTCAGTTAACTGTATACAGTCCAATACTTGTGGGTGCAGGGATCCTTGACCTATCTTTTAAATTGCATGCAGTTAAGTTTGTCAGCATACCTCTCAACTGCTATGATTTAGGCATACTACTGTGATTTTTTGGCCTTCAAATTTAGGCTTGGCCCTTTAAACCTATTTGTGGGTACGTACCTTGAAAAATAAACTATGTCTCTAAAGAAATCCCCTTCCATTAACTGTATAATGTACAATATCTAAAGACCGTTTGTTGTGAAAATAAGAAAATACTCTTGTTTCTCACCCTCTGCTATGATTTTTAAAGCCACTGCCATGATTTTTAATTTTCAGAAGTTGAGAGGTACGAGTTGGTAACCATTTGAAATGTTGGAGCCCACTAGTTGCACTGAGGTTTGTTCCTCAAGTTCTGCTAATTTGTTGGATGAAAGACATTACTTGGGATTCAATAAACTCTGCGTAGAATTCACATGAAACCTGTATGGAGTTTGTGCAATGAGCAGCAGCGCTTAATGCATATTCTTGCCACACACCTCATTGAAACATAAATAACAAGGTTTCATGGCTGGCAACAGTGTTCGAAGCCAGGAAACCATGTAAAGCAACACGGATAGTGAACTTACATCATGGCACACTGGGATAGTGCAGACTGCCACAATGATCACCAGATTTTATCATATATTAATGTATATGTTCCAAGCACAGTGTAGGACACTGTATACAGTGTCGAGTATTGTTGAATCCCATTCCAGGTAGTCTGTTCAAGTTGTGTAAATCTGTAAGGGTTCATGCACTGCTATTTCTTATAAACAGTCATAGGAAGTGCGTTTATTGAATAGGGGCGCACAGATGAAGTTTAGGGATGAACAGGGAGGAGGACAGGTGAAACATTGTTGTAATGTACCACAGATGGGGGCATGTAAAAGGAAGGCAGTTGCAATAGGGACACTAATCACATCTCCACATGGTACAGTAATGACTGCATAGTGTCATATGTATATGATGTGACTGTCACACAAGATGACATAACAGTGGATCATATGGCTGTGTGATACAAGCATCTAGACATGAAGAATAGAGAAGACATCTATCAGAGATGTAAAATACAATTGAGGTTGGGTGCATATTGTGAAGTGCAAACTGATTTGCTTGAGTATCTCTGAATTGTTAGCAGAGGCTTCCAACAAGTGGAACGCAGTTAATGGCCAACAGTAAAACCAGCATGCACAATCATTGACAACATCAGAATAATACCACTAGTAATATGTCTATGATGCAACATATGTGAATCTGAGTGAGCAAAGATGGTTCTGCACCAACACATTCTTACAACTAATCTGATATGTCAGCAATCTATGAGTGTAATCAAGCACACTCTCTTGACAGTAATGCATGCTGAAGGTTTGAGGAGAGTCACTTAATATTATGATCATTGCAGGCTAGTTGACTGGTGTGCATGATTGATATATATATCTATATATATATCACAAGCTGCACTGTCATGAACATAACTCGCCTTCAGTGTCATTAAACACATATATATATACTGACTGCATCACCAAAACCGATATCATACATGCCTGTGGTATTACACCTTGCTGAGGGTTCCGTGCCATCAGACAGTAATGTTTATGAAACAAAACTAATACCCAGGTATGCACAAATAGATGTGTGACAGCTCACAGTGGCGAAGGTGGTACACTTCAGTTCATTCCTGGAAGAGGTGTAAGGAGGGATATGTGGAAGGGTGCTTTGTACTCTGGTCATGGTGTGGGGAAGGCTGTGAACTATGAAGATATTATGGCCTTTCATGTGGATGTCCTGCACATACTCAGTAGTTGTGTTGCGTACAAGGAAGTACTCACCACTGTGGACACATCCTGCTGGACATTCCACATAACCATATAACCCAGAACACAAGCCACATAACAACTGGTCTGCTGATAGGATGTGACTTCTACATGGCCCTTTGTGCATTTGTTTGCATAATGAAACAAATCCCCACTTTTTTTCAATATCATGTATTGTAATGGTTGTGGCAGCAATCTTTTGGTGTGTTGATACTGTCTGTGTTATACTAGTATCACAATTGGAGGCAATGATTATCCCCAATCTGCAGTTCTGCAGACAGCTGTTGGGATACAGGATTTGTATGTCATTCTTAACATCTGTGATTTAAATCATAGACAGGAAAGGGCCTAGCAGACAGACCTGATGTAATGCAGGTCACTTCACACATTTGTGCATATTGAAATGCTACATACTTGATACAGTGTTCTACCCACTTTGTAATGTAGATGTTGATGGCCACATCTAACAGTGCGGCATTAATACCTTAGTGTGGACTCATGTCAATTGCCTTGGCCTGTTCAAGTTCCACATGATAGTATTGTCATTCTGCATGCTGTACATGAGCTCTTTGAGGACATCTGACAGATGTAACAAACATAGATGTAAACTTAACAACTTACACATGTCTATTGCACACAGCTGGGATATTACTAGTGTCCATTTAGAAAAGGTCCATGATGACATGTTGGTCTACCTCACAGCTCAGGAGAGTTGGGATGTGCCTATAGATGCATGCATCAGGTGCTGTTCCCACCCCACTCAGATGGATGCATGTTGACATACACTTTTCTATGGGAACATAGTCTAGTGTGTATCAAATTGTGTCAGGTTGGCATATGCTCTGAGTCGAGATATTGGTGATCTGTAATGTCACAGCCCATTGATTCTGTGTGATAGGCATGCATGAATGTAAGACAGTGCATACTGTTTGTCTTGATCTGTCCTATGGTTTGGTCACAATCACCCAGTCAGGTATCATTGACAAACTCTTCCAGCTTGGAGAAAAACACTTGGGTCACTAGATGGTTAACCAGTGTCCTAACCAACAGACCATATACTGTCAAAGTTGGTGAATCAACCTCTACCATTAGAGCTGTCACTATTGGTGTAACCCAGTGATCTGTGCTAGGCCCTATACTATTTGGAATCTATTTCCTGACCATCCAGGCTACAGAATACGACCTGTGGCTTACCATGTTTGCTGATTCATGCATATTGATTGCAATCATTGAGTCCACCACTGATGTTAACATTACTACAGGAGGGGCTAACACACAAATGATTGGTGTCAAAGCCACATGGTCTACTAATAAATACAGAATGTGTGAGGATTTGGGCCTTATGCAAAGGGGAATTTCCTGAAAAGTACACAATTGACAACCCTTCCCCCATGCTGAAGCCAGTGGTACAAGATCTGGAAATGCACATGGATAACAATCTGAACTTGACCAAGTGCCCACGATGGTAAGGAAAGGCTATGTCATGCATCTCATAAGTCAGGCCATTGTATCCAGAGCTGAGGATGATATAACAGCATGTACTCAAACCTCATCAGAACACTAATAGAGTTTAATGCCTTATGTTGCATGTATCTCACCAGACACCTGCTGCAGCTGGACAGACCACAGGGGTTTCACACCAAGAAAATTCAGGTCCTACAAACCATGCCATGATGTACATGGATAGACTCAAAGCCCTCTTCCTGAAATTGGTGTCATAAAGGATAAGGTGATGTGCCTGGACTGTAGGCCATTTCTGACCCTGCTCTGATGGGTATATTGCACATCCACATAGCAGAGTCTGGTGAGAGGAAGATGGTAACAGCACTGTCCCACATGCTGCTGTAAAATGTTCTCTCTAATGTCAAGCAAGCGCACAAACAGAAACACACACCAGTTGACTGCAGTGAGAATAGAACCCCTACATATCTAAGTACAGAGACTACAAAACACATTACTTTATGCAAGCACCATGGCATAAGTTTGACTTTTACAAGGCTGCAGGACAACTTGTAGTGGATGACATCAGCACGGCATGTTGGAGAGATGTTGGGCGGCCTGCATGAAATGGATGTGTAGGCATGTGCAAGTTTCAACATGCTGTCAATCCATGGGATTGGAGTAGTAACTGCAGGATACACCTTCTGCTCTTCTGGCTACTCACACACACAGTTGACCACAGTGAGAACACAACCCCACCTAAGTACACAGACTACAGAACTCCGTACTTTCCACAAGCACCACAATACAAGTCTGACTTTTATAAGGCTGCAGGACAACATAGAGTGGATGACATCAGCACGGCATGTTGGAGAGAAGATGTTGGGATTCCTGCATAGGTTCATAGGAGGTTACTAGACTAATGGCCCTAGGGTGTTTACAAGCCTAACCATGTAAAACACAAGTACCCTTACTGAGCATAGTTAGATGGTCATTGTTAGCAGACCTATTTTTGATCAGCACTGATTACCCCTGTCCATGAGAGTGGGTATAGGTGCCACCTCAAGGATAAATTTACAATCACCCGTACAGTTGTAAAGGCTGCACTTGAAAAAAGTCACTGAGGGACAATGTTTCACATACATTGGGAGCCTATTACAGAGGCATTGTAATCACTGGGAGATGTATGTTTCACCAGCATGCTCTGTTTATGTCACAGGCTAGGTTGAGATCCCTGGAGCAAGTTATTCTTGTCCCATTTGATTTGCAGATGTCCAGCATTTCCTGTTGGGCAAGGTGCGAGACTGCTCTGTAGACCAGGCATATGTCACCTCTCAGCAGCCTGCATGATGCTGAGTACAGTGACAAGTGTTCAGTCTTTCCATGTATGTCATGTTTGGTGATCCTGGATTCTCCTGGTCACAAACTGTGTTTTCTCCAGTTGGTGCAGGTGTCTGGTGAGGTGCAGACAGAAGGGAGCATCATACTGAATTAGTGGTCTGATAAGGGTCGAGTACAGCAGATCTATGACCTCCCTGGTCTTGTTCTGAGGTGTGCATTGAAGAATGTGTGTCTCACCAGTGTGGACAAACAGTGATTGAAGTGTAGATTGCTATCAACATGTATTCTCAAGTCCCACAACACTGTGTTTGAGATTAGAGGGTTGCTATGTATATAATAAGTAGCAGGGGTACTTCATTGCCAAAGGGGACAATGAAGCATTTTTTGCTTTAATGTTCAGTCTGTGAGTTTGGCACCAATCATTTGTCTGTGCCAGCCCTTTCTGTAATGTAAATCATTGGAGGACTCAGTGTGCCCAGTTGACAGTCATCTGCAGACGTGGTAAGCCATAGGCCATCTACCTTTGCCTGGACTTCAGAGAATTTGTTTCCAAACAGTTGAGGACCCAGCACACATCCTTGTGATAATCCACTGGTAAGTGGTCTAGTTGCGGTGCACTGTCCAAATTTGGCAGTGTGCATTCTGTCAGTGAGCCAGTTGCTATCCATCTAGTAATGTATGGATTTATTCCCAGATTATAGGTTCATAGATGTTTACTAAGCTAACAATCACAAGGGCCTTTTTAAGCCTAGCATGCACCCAAATCTCTGGCAAGTTCTGGTACCATTGATGAGTCTAAGCAGGGGATTGGGCGATGAGATATTTACAAGCAGGGACCTGGCAGATGAACCATTTACAGGATTCCTGTGTCCATCAGAGACATAGGTGCCAAACCAGGGAAGTATTTCATGTTCCCCATCCAATTGTCCAAGTTACGCTTGAATTGGGTTAGGGAGGAACTTTGCTTCACATGGATGGGCAATCTGTTCCAGAGCAATTACTATAAAATGGAAATCAAAGTCAAAACCAGCTTTACTAGAAGTAGTGAAGATAGTAAGAGAGAAAACAACTGGAAATGGGACCTTCAGAAAAGGGTAGGAGCAAATTACTTAGGAAAAAATGGGAACTGTTTAATACATGCATAGAAAGAATGAGGTTTAAAAGAAGGCTAGATTTGAATGAGTTATGTAATGGTTGACTAACAATGACTAGATATTCTGCATCATAGCTCAAAAAATCATCTCCCAAGTCAATCCAATCTGCTTACCCAACATCTCCAACAGAGCAGTCTGCAGGGAATCTTTAAAGTCTGCCAACTCACCACACTCCCAAAATGTGTTTCCAGCTACCTCTTTCTTGCCTGTCACACCTCCAACATTTGCTATCCACCTGATGAAAAATTCTTTGGAGTCTACTTGGGGTATAAAATACCTATATAAACACTTCCAGGCAAAGATCCTAGACATAGTAAAGCCTTCCTGATTCTAATTTTGGTGGCTGCCAAAAAAGCAATTATTAGAAAATGGAAATCAAAGTTTAGACCAACATTTCTAGAAGTAGTGAATATAGTAACAGAGATAAAACAACTGGAGTTGGGATCTTTAGAAAAGGGAAAGAGCAAAGTACACAGGAAAAAGGGAATTGTGGGAATAATACATGCAGAGAAAGAACAAGTTTTAAAAGGCAGGATTTAAATGAAGCATATAATGCTTAACTGACAATGACTGGATATATTATAAGTTGTTGTGTCTTTCGGCTTTTCCTGGTTAGGGGTCGCCACAGCGGAACTCCAGTCCGCTAATGATTGGCAGTAGATTTTTATGTGCTGAGTTGCCTGCCCTGACGCACAACCTTCAACGAAGGTACGCCCATTCACGCATGTCTCCACACAGAAGACGCTCTAGCTGAGAATCGAACAGGATGATTTACTGTTAGGCGACAAAGCTACTGCAGCACCACCACTGCAGTTTTTACTGGATGTATAATATTTGCAACTACAGTTGTTTTCATGGTGTCTGTGATACATAGTGTTTGCAACTAAAGTCATGTCAATGTTTTGTTTTTCATTTATATAAATGTAAAATTGTCTGTGTGTTGCATGATAATTTAGTAAAGATGTTTTCTGGGGAAAAAAATTACTGCATATGTTAAAAGTGATAAATAATGTTTGCAGCTACAGTTGTGTGGGCACTGTTTTGAATGTATAATGTTTGCAACTGAGACTGTGTTGCTAGGGTTTATTTTTCATAGGATCATAGGAAGTTACTAGGCTATTGACCCTGAGGTCCTTATAAGCCTAGCCAAGAGTTTAGCCCATGCATAGACAAATCAGCACACAGTGCCCCTGTCCAGCAGGGACACAGGTGGAATCCCAGGGATGTATTTTCTATTTCCCATCCAGTTATCCATGTTGCACTTGAAAAGGGGTAATGAGGTACTCTGCTTGACATGGAGAGGGAGTCTGTTCCATAGATGGGGTAGTCTCTGAGAGACAAATCTGTCCTGCCACCAATTCCTATTGATGTCACAGACCAGGTTGAGGTCACTTGTGTGGGTTACTCGAGTGGAGCTTGGGATCCAAGATTGCTTTGTATGCCAGACAGTGGTCACCTCTGAGGAGTCTGTATGAAACAGAGTAGAGGGATAGGCCCTGGATTCTCCTGGTGAGGAGCCTCTGTGGTCTCTCCAGCTGCTGTATATGCTTTGTGAGGTACATGCCGAATGCGGTATTCTACTCAATAGCGGGCCTTATAAGGGAAGAATACAGGGCTGTTATGACCTCCTCATCCCTGGATGGCCTATGTCATACATGATAATTTAATAAAGATGTTTCTTGTTTAAAAAAAAAAAAAAAACGGATGATGCTGATGGGTGAAGTAATGACCCTGAGTACAGAGGTGCTCCTCTGGTGTTAGCACCTAATAAGGGCCAAACAGACCTGCAAAGGGGTACCAAGTACATCAGCACATGGAAGGATCAACCTGGAACTCCAGGGATGAGGAGCAGTTCATCTCAAATCACCTGACTTCAAGCCTATCAATGCTGAAGCTAGAATCAACATGGGTAAGTCTAGCTGTTTGTGTCTGTGCCTGCAGGGTACATATTATCCTTGAGTGGATCAGCAATGCTGTGGGGAACAAAAAGGATGCAGAATCAAAAGTATACAGGTCACTATCCCTATCTGCTGTAGAACCAGATAGGAAAAATCAGAAGGGACCCATATTGATGTGAGCATGAAGCACAGCCTTTGAAACCTTTGCATAGCTGATGTCCAGAATTACAGAAAACAATGAGAAGAAACTAATCAGAAATACTTGGCAGATTACATTCCTGACAGAACCTGTCAAGGAAGACTGATGCCATGTAAAAAAACAAAATGTATTCCTTCTAATTAACCAGGAAGTGCAGGCTTCAGTCACACTGACTATTAACTCAATCTGGCCTAGGTTTCTTAGGATGAGCAGGAGTGACAAATTTGTCCTTGTCTTGAGGCTGAGCTCTGGAAGTATCAGAAGCCATCTCTTGTGCTAGACATTTTGAGCTACTTTAAATCTTCCATAGATAACTGGATCAAAATTCTTAGAAAAATATAAGACTTTTAAATGTAGTAGCTTTAAACACACTACACAACGTGTCTATCTTGTAGAGGGAGCTTCTGAATGACTGATCTACATGTCTTGACCCCCACTAATTTCTCCGTATTTTCAAAAATGACCAGGTTCAACAGTTAACAGCAGAAAAAACCCAGAACAATGAAATGCCCACTGTTTAAGAGTTAAATTATGAAAATGAGTACAATGAAGTACAGAAGCACCTAGAAACTGAAACAGGGCTGGGTGGTGGTGCATGAGACTGTACCGTTTCAAACCCAGAACTTGATTTAAATGAAAAAAACTGGATTAATTTTCTCTCCTTCCTACTCAATCGGCATAAAAGACATGCATAAAATGGTAAATTGCACAGCATTATGGATAATGTGAGGTACTAAACTCTGGGAAAATGTTTGTCCATGTCAAGCTGATGCAGACTTACAATCTATTTTTTTAGGAATGACACAGAAAGGGGGGATGATGATGATGCAGCTGCAGTAATCTACGTGAAGGAAGATACCAAAGGAAGCAAAGGAGAAGGCACGGTCATAACCTAGAGCAAGCTTCCTGATGCTTAAAGTAGGCGGAGGGATGTTGGTAGCCTGATAAAGTGCATCTCATCCAGGTGTACCAAGAGAGCAAAAAGACAGACTGGAGAACAGAATAAAACAGGAGGATAAAAAAAATAAATAACAGAATTATAAGAATATGGATCCCAGGTAAATGTGTTGCTCTACCGTGACATCTGACTCTTAGCATACCTTGTCAAGTGTACCATACGTCAAGATACCACCTCTCAGAAAACTAGCACTGTATAAATAATGAAGTAATCTACTACAAAACATGTTTTTTGTATAGGGGATGCACAAGCAATATGGGGGCTGTGCACCCACACCCCAGTCTTTGAATATACTACCTCAACAGTCACACCACCTCCGGAAAAAAAGCAGTAACACTGATTCCTTTTTCTCTAAGTCTGTGTGATTTTGGAACATTTGGAGATTTATGGTGTAGGGACAGAGCCCCACATCAGGAAATGCAGGAGGCAAAGAGTCTATTGCAAAAATGCTTTAAAAAACACCACCACTTCTTCATTTCTTTTTATAGTGGTCAGTAGTGGTAATACAATGATGTGTCTGGTTGCTTCAATACTGTGAAATCAAAGTAGATCCATAAGAATCAGGAAATGATCAAGATTTTGGACAATGGTGGTGGTGGGGGTTCAGCCAACTGGTACAGTACTGTACCAGAAAGGATACAATTCTGGATGTCATACTAATAAAGCGGGGCAGGGTCAAGGATGTCCAAGTAAAGGCACCAATAACCAACAGTGATCATGGTATTGGTGGTTTACAGTAAGGAGGAGGCTGTGAATACAAGTACAAAGAACATTGTTAGGGGATTTTAGAGTATTATAATGATTTAGTGAAATTATCGTAGATGTTATGGGGACATACTGTGGGAGTAAACAGCCAATCGCAATCTGTCAGGATTGCAGCACTCAGGATTATGGGCAAGGGTGTGAGGGATACAGAAAAGAGCAAAAAAATTAATACCAATGTGGCTGACAAGAAGGTGAGGCCAACTTAGAACACACAGCATAGAAGTGGGAAAGAGTAGGAAGATGAAGGGTGCACAATAAAAACAGGCAAGCCAAAGTGAACAGTGGAGGAGAAGGCAGCAAGGCACAAGAGAAAAGGAAGTTGGCAAAAGCAGTCAAAAGAGGAAGCAATGACTTAGTAAAAAATGTAGCAGAAAGAAGGAAGGGACAGACCCAGTCAAGAAAATCAAAGATGGGAAAGATAATGGAAAGCTGCAATAACATTAGAGGTATTTAATAAATACTTCACTCTCTAAGAGATAACGGAAAGCTGCAATAACATTAGAGGTACTGAATAAATACTTCACTCTCTAAGAGATAACGGAAAGCTGCAATAACATTAGAGGTATTGAATAAATACTTCACTCTCTAAGAGATAACGGAAAGCTGCAATAACATTAGAGGTATTGAATAAATACTTCACTCTCTAAGAGATAACGGAAAGCTGCAATAACATTAGAGGTATTGAATAAATACTTCACTCTTTAAGAGATAACGGAAAGCTGCAATAACATTAGAGGTATTGAATAAATACTTCACTCTTTAAGAGATAACGGAAAGCTGCACTAACATTAGAGGTATTGAATAAATACTTCACTCTTTAAGAGATAACGGAAAGCTGCAATAACATTAGAGGTATTGAATAAATACTTCACTCTTTAAGAGATAACGGAAAGCTGCAATAACATTAGAGGTATTGAATAAATACTTCACTCTTTAAGAGATAACGGAAAGCTGCAATAACATTAGAGGTATTGAATAAATACTTCACTCTCTAAGAGATAACGGAAAGCTGCAATAACATTAGAGGTATTGAATAAATACTTCATTCTCTAAGAGATAACGGAAAGCTGCAATAACATTAGAGGTACTGAATAAATACTTCACTCTAAGAGATAACGGAAAGCTGCAATAACATTAGAGGTATTGAATAAATACTTCACTCTTTAAGGAGGAATGCAAAAAATAGGGGTGCTATATTTGGGGGAAGGGTATAGCAGGGGGAGTGATGGACAGGTACTTGGCCAGATCGGAGGAGACTGAAATCAATTGTATTTTGTTTTCCTGATGGTAAAAGGTGACAGAAAGCCAGTCCAGTCTGCCTTTTTATGTGCATTTACATTCCATTTTGTCATTCATCTGTAGCTTCCCCATTACCCTTTTCCACCTGTCCCATCCATTCTTGAATACCTCTGTAGATTCCCTCTCTGCTTCTTCATCCATTCCATGGGACAACAACCTTTTTTTGTAACTTTTAGAACTGCAGAGGGCATTTAGTTGTTAAAGTTATGTTGTCCTTGTTTAGAATGACCCCTTGATATGTCAGGTATGTCAATCCCAACTGTCTCTTCTGCTCTCAAGTGAGAAAGAGCTATAATTCATCTTGTCTCTGATTATATTCACTACTTTCTTTCCACAGATCCTTAGGCAGCTGTTCTCTGGATGCCTTCCTTCCTTTCAGCAGCCTGACAACCTCTTCCTTATGCAGTTCTCATGGTGTGCTCTGATCAAGGCCGTGTAGAGTGAAAGCATTGCCTCTTTGTTTCAGCAATATACGCCCCTGAAAAAACACACCCACATTCTCCTTACTGTTGCTACACTTCTCTCCCTCTGCTTCCAGTTAAAATCCAGGTTATCAACTCACATGCTTTTCCTGCTCTGTTGCCATCATGTTTGCTTCCTCAAGCTGATACTTTATTCCAGGACTGTTGTGGCCCAACTACAGTACTTAGAAAATGCTTGCAAAGATCATGAACTATTATATTTTTTCCCAGTTCAGCCTTTCCAAATTCTTTGCTGGACTTTACCCCATCTTGTACTAGTGCATCTATCTTTGCGTCATCGATAAATAAGCTGATCCTGTTCTCTACTTCCTCGGATAGGCCTGAGAGAAACTCACTGAACGATATTGGATGCAGGACAGATCACTACTGTACACTACTGGTTACTTTCCCAATTCCTGAAATTGTCCTCCTCAGCATAACCCTCAGTGCTCTACAACACCACTATGTATCTATCAAGTTTTTCATTCTTGGTCCTTTCCCCACCTCCACCAATTTTCCATCTTCTGACTGTGTGTGTGTGTGTGTGTGTGTGTGTGTGTGTGTGTGTGTGTGTGTGTGTGTGTGTGTGTGTGTGTGAGAGGGGGGTGGAGAGAGAGAGAGATACATAGATGGAAAGGTGCAACAAGCTGAAGCCCATGTCAACGGAGACCTAAATGGATGTAAAGAATGATATGGGAACACAAAGGACACAAGGGAAGAGGGGAATGAGGCAGCAGAACACATGAATCAACTATTCCTTGCATTTGTGAAAGTACATCTTCATGGAGAAGGCTGTGAACCCATGGACGGTCTATCAGAATGGGTAGTGGTGATGAAATCCATGGTGGCATTCAAGTGGACATGGTACTGATGGAAAATGGCAAGGGATGCTACAGGTAAAGGAGATGTGGAATATTAATACTTAGAAGAGGTTAGATAGGCTTCATCCCTTCTACTATCAGGCAAGCATAATGTAACCTCTAGACCAGAAGCACATCTGCTGTTACCTGGCTGTAGCTGAACTACACTGCTGGCAAACGTGCCAAAACAGGAGCCTTATAGACTGTACCAGAAGTGAAAGATACAGACTGCTACCATACACTCCTGTATTAAAGGCCCAACTCCTGCTTCATGTACCCAACACATTTTACAAAAGAGGTCTGGATGGAAGGTATAATCAACATTCTGGTACTGGGGAAAGCAGAAGGCTCTGACTTGATCAATAACTCCACCAAAGGAGTCTGAATGTGAAAGAACCTCATAAGGAAGGTGCACTTGTGTAAGTAAACTTGCCATGAATAGTTCACTGCAGTAGCCTAAACTGTTTTAGTTACCTCCTGCCAAGGACATGACTAGCTCTACAGTTTTTCAAAGCTTAAGGGCACCTTACATGCACTCTAACTGCTAGGAGCTTGAGCAGAGCTCTATATAACAGGCAGTTAGAGTACCAAAAGCTTCAGGGCTTTCCTGCCTCAAAAAGGAAGTCAATAGCTCTGAAAGGGGAAATGCTGGGAAATGATAAAGAGTTACAGTGTACATAGGTGTATACACCGTGACATCCTGGAAATCTAAAACAACTATGGAACAGGGGCTGCAATAGTGATCTAGAACAGCATACACCATGACATCCTGAAAATCTAAAACAACTACGGAACAGGGGCTGCAATAGTGATCTAGAACAGCTATTGTTATGGTAAGTTTCCTTACGCAACTGTCTTATGTTCAACATTATATCACTGCGGCAGTGGCCCAAGCTATCTGGGCTGACTACCACAGCTTAGAAACCAAAAGGGAGGAGAAAGAAATTAAGAATCCAGGAGCCACTGGAGAATGGTCCTAGCAAAGGGTGTTCTAGAGATGGAAACAGAATCCAGCTTATAAAGCTTTGTAGAAGTATAGAATATTTAAAGAGTCCAAACCTTTCCAGCAAGCCACCACCTTGGAGGAATTGGCCATAACCCTGCCTGGGAGTGGCTTGTTACAGTGAGAGCAACAAAAAGAAATGGCATGAGATACCCATCTAGAAGTGGTCTCCTCTGACACTGGTTTTCCTTTCCTCTTACCTTCATAGGAGACTAACAGCTGATCAGCTGTCATTGAAATGCTAAGTTTTATCTAGGTAGTATCTGAGCTACCGTTGGACATCTAGAGTGTGAAGATTTTTTTTTCTCCCTTGTTTTGGGGCTCAGGAAAAAGACAGGGACATTAATAGATTGGCTCAAGGAAACTCTAAGACCACTTCCGACATAAAAGAAGGATTCGTTCTCAAAGAGACCATGTCCTTGTGGAAAATGAGGTACAGCTGACTCACCATAACTGCTTGTAACTTATATACTTTTTTAGTAGATAGAGTACTGAGCAACAGTTTTCTATGTTAAGGACTAATCAGCCTGATGAGCTCAGCTGGTTCAAATGGAGAAACAATAAGCCTTTCAAGTACAAAGTTAAGATCTCTCTCTTTTTTTTTTTTTTTTAGTTGGACTGATGTATAAAACCCCTTTCAAAAACTGCTAGACCTGAGGGAGGTGGAACACGGATGTAAGGGCAGGTAAGACAAAATATCCAACAAATGAACCTAGATAGAGGAGTAAGAATGGCCAGAGGACAGTAACTCACACAAATAATCAAAAAACAGTGGCAGCCAGTCCTTAAAAATAATCCTTGTTCTTGGCACCAAATAGAAAATCTTTTCCACCTACACATATGCTTGATGGTAGCAGCTTTTTTCACCACCTTCAATAACTACCGCACGTCCTCCGAAAAAAAGTGCCTAAAAGGTATCAAAATCATCATGTAAGCAGTCAACAGAACAGTTTTCGTATGAGTGTATCAGACAAACCCTCTCCTTTATAGGTAAAGCAGATCTTTGTGGAAGGCTATGGCAATTGCCCTTGGCCAGTTTTAAAAGAAAGAACCTGGGGAAAATGGGAGTCAGCACTACAGTGTTTGGGGAGTGTTTCCTGATCTTTAGAAGAACCCTGGATATCACTGGAAAAGCATACAGAAGCATTTCCATCCATGGGAACACAAATACATCTTTATTCCAGGCCTGTTTGCAAGGAATCCTGCAGCAGAATTTTAGTTGTGTGTTCTGAGAGGAAGCAATCACATCTCCTTAAGGTATTCTCCACAGCTGGTTGAAATCTTGGAAGATCCCAGGGTGAAATTTCCATTTGTGAGGGTTTGTCCATGCCCTGCCTGCCTTGTCTACTACAAAGGTGTGCTCTGATGGAATGTATGAAGTTTGAAGAGTTAAACTGAGCTACTTCCCAGGCTATCCTAGTAAGTCTGTAAAGGGGGTAAGATCTGGTACCCCCCATTTATGTACCACATCAATCTGATGGTGTCTGTGAAAACTTCCAGAGGTCCTGGAGACTAGAGATGATTTATGGATTTTAAAGAATTTATTACGGACATCTTCTCTGATATATAAGCATTTCTGTGTGTCCTGTTTGTTCCATTGGCCTTGCACTTTCACATTTTTAAAAACTTCCCCCATGCTAGGTCTGAAATATCTGCTAAAACAGACTGAAGCAGAAGTAGAAGGAAGAATGGGAAACCTGGATTCTAAAGGAAATGGTCTAATTAAGTTTTTTTTTATCCACAGGATGCAAGCATCTAAACAGGCACTGTCCTGCATAAAGAGGGACAGGAGGTATCTTTATGGCCTACCCACCAAAGAGACTCCCTCCTTACAAACCTCAAAATATGGATTTGAAAAAATAAAGGGTGTAGATGCTGTGTTCATACTGACCTGAAGTAACGCTGAGTTTTACTCATGTGAAGTCTGGCATTGGCCATTGCAAAAATCGGTACTTACATATTATCGCAACCAGATTTCCACGGTTGCGGAAATCACACAGTTCAAGTGAAATGAGTGCAAAGACTTGAAGGAGTTTGAACAGCACTTTCAAGTCTTACATGCACAATCTGGTTGTGACTGAGTATGTCTAAAACCCATGAACAAAGCAATAGTCCCACTGTACAATTGCTGTAAAAAGGGTACGTTATAAGGTCTTGTTTACGTCTGACATGTTTCTGCTTCTGGACTATACACCTTGTAACGTACCCTTTTTACGGGCAAAGAGCTATGAAGAAAAGTGAAGAAAAACAAGTAAAATTACATGTCAGAACTGCTATGTACTAAAATAAAACTATACGCAATGTATACCACATTCAGTGACTGCAAGTAGGAGGAGAAATGTCGGAAATAGGCATCTCTACTCCTATCTTAAAAAAGTCGGCAAACCAACAGTTTTTACAATGCATTCCTTGGAATTCTTTACATATTAGAGTGCAGTGAAAGGCTTTGAGAGCATTGCCATTGCATGCCTGTGTAATGCACGCAAACCAGGAAGATGAATTTGGCAATTGTTTTTCTTCCTGACGGTAATCCAGACTTATTCTTCGGCAGTAATGACTTACAACACCACCTTACAGTGTTTCCTGCACTTGTTTTGATTCCAGGGTGTGAATTTCGCAATTTCATAAGTACTCAAAAATCATATAAGCCATGTGCCCAGTGAACATAAGAAAATCCCTGGCACATATTTGGTTTTGATTGGAAAAAAACTCAAAAAGTAGTTTTAGAGCATCTCTACTTTGGATGCAGAAAGAGCTTAACAGATATCACAGGAAAACTACTCTGTGAGAAATGATGAGGGAAGAATTCAGTAAGTCTACTTGAAAACCCACACTGAGTAGAATATTCTGAACACTTGTTAAGGGATTCTTCACAACTGGAAAAAGAGTCTGCAAATATAAGGCAATCTTCCAAATACAGAAACAAAATGTGAAAGGCTTTGTGTGCAGGAAGGAATTACTAGAGCCAGATACTTTGTAAATACCCTTAGAGTCGTAGATAGTTTAAAGGGTAAGCCAGAGAATTTCACTATCAGCGGTACATTATTTAAAGACAGCTCAATACTACACACACATAAATTTCACGTAACATCTTACACTAGAAAAATATAAGTTACATCCAACATAGAAATAGCTAACACAATTAAACACATATTATTTATCACAAAGAGGCTTCTCATATCAGGAGACATACACCCAAACCCAGGACCACTTAATACCCCACTGCCAACCAAACAAAAGTCAGACTTACTAATTCTTAATATCAACACCAGGAGTATATCTAACGAGATCCCTGACCTGCATGCATTTATAACCCGCTACTCCCTAGACATACTATTACTGAGACCTGGCTAAAACCTAGCATCCAAAATGAAGAAATCTTCCCACCAGGGTATAATATCTTAAGACAGGATAGAGCAGGAAGGAAGGGAGGAGGGTTGCAATTCACTTTAAAAATATACTCAACATCAAACCTCTACAAACCCCCTCTACCTAAATTTCAAAATGCTGAAATCTTAGGCACAACTCTATACATAAACAACACCAAAAAAATCAATATTATCTGCTGTTACATTCCCCCAGGTAATAACTCTCCCACCACTGAGAAATCTTACAATGAACTTCAGATAATCTCCTACAGGAAACCATCCTTCAAGGTGACCTAAATACTGACTGGGTAACCTGTAACTCCAACAACCCCACTAACCATATTAATCTCTTTGGCTTTTCCCAACTCATTCAACAACCCACTAGAGTAGATAAAAAAATCCATAAACAATCTATCTTGGACTGGACACTAGTCAATTGCCCCAAGCAAAACTACCAGACAGAATACCTACCAAATGGTCTAAGTGACCATCTCCCCACCTTCCTCGTACATCAATGCACCAACCTTCCCAACCCCATAGTTTTTAGGCAAGTCAGAGATGACCACAAACTAAATATACAGGATCTTAACAATATTCTAAGGCAATGTAAATTGGAACCACTATTTACTCTAGGTTTAGACCAAGCCGTTGACTACTTTAACAGTACTCTCACTAATGTCCTTAATATAATCGCACCCACCAGGAAAATTAGAGTCAAGGCAAACTATGCGCCATGACTAAGTAGGGACACAAGAACCCTACTAAGAGCTAGAGATAAGGCTTGGAAAATCTGGAAGACAGATAACACTGTCTTATTCAAACAAAATTACCAACAGCTAAGAAATCAAGCCAAGAAACTAAACTCGATAAACAGAATTATTTCCTTAGTGCCCAAAACAAACATTCAAAAGACCCTGAAAAGTTCTGGCATGCCAATAACTCCCTACTAAAATCAGGCAAAACTACCACTCCCGCTCTCAGCTCTACCAATAATAGTAAAGCCATAGTCTCCCAATTTAACCACCACTTCACAGAATCTATCCTATCCTTATTGTCCCAGCTATCCAGAAATAACCATACATATATCAAAAACCCTGATAATATCCACTCCTTTACTTTCACCTGTCCCTATCTCTACAATGAAAAAACTCTTCCAAAAACTTAAACTCACCACCCTTGCTGCTGACAGTTTACCTGCCAACTTCCTAAAAATAGCTGCTGAATCCTTATCTTACCATGTTTACATCCTTATCAACTGCTCCATACAGGAAGCCTATATCCCTCAACTATAGCAAATATCGTATATTATTCCTCTTCACAAAGGTGGGAACTCTTATGACTTTTCTAACTACCATCCCATAGCCATCCTATCCTCCTTATCCAAAGTACTCCGGAAATGTATTCACTCCCAAGTTATGAAATTCCTGAACTCACACAATCTCCTCTCCTCCACACAACACAGCTTCTGGCAACACCATAGCACAACAGCTCTTCTCTCTTTTACTAATCTGGTTAACCAACAGATTAACAACAACAACTTTGTATCTGTAATATTCTTAGACCTATCCAAGGCATTTGACATGGTGTCACATACCTTACTACTAGACTCCATGACCTCCCTATCCTTTGCCCCTTCAACTCTTACCTGGTTTAGAAGCTATCTGTTAGATAGAGAACAATCTGTCCAATGGCAAGGCATATTGTCTCCCTTTCTTCCAACCACTATAAGCGTACCACAAGGCTCAATATTAGGCCCACTTCTGCTCTCTATATTTACTAACAATTTTCATACCTCCACCCAGCATGCTACACTTATACAGTATGCAAATGACTCAACTCTTATCTGCTCTGCACCATCACTCATCACTCTACAACAACTCACTCAGGAATCCTTTACAGCTGTGGAAAGTTGGATTACTCAGATCCAACTTATCCTAAACCCCAACAAGACTAAACTGCTACTATTCACCCCCAACAAAACTATATCCTCCCCTCTACACTTTTCAGTCACTTCCAAAAATGGTACTAGCATCTCTCCCTCTGACCACACCAAACTCCTTGGCATAGAAATCGACAAAAACCTACTCTTTGATGTCCATATTTCACAAACTATGAAAAAGGTCCTTAAAAATTGTGACACTAAATAGACACAAGAAATACCTCTCTGATCAGGCATGGATTACCCTAGTCTAAACTCATCTAATGTCCACTGTAATGTATGCTGCACCAATCCTTACCCAGATCAGAAAACTGGATCTTGGCAGACTTAAAATTGCCAAGTTTGCCAACAACTCCACCTTCAGAACCCATCACTGTCAGGCTCTAAGGGAAGTTCAATGACTAGAACTTCCCCAACTACTCAATTATCACCAACTAGTCATTGCCCACAATATTGTAAAATATCCTGATAGAACCCCAGCAATAAGCCACCTTCACACTCACTACATATCAAATCGTCCTCTCTGCTGTACTGACAAATCACTCCTCTTTATCTGTAGGGCAAACGACTCTGCAAGGAAAGCATTATTCTCACATAACATAGTTAGAAACTGGAATAAACTCCCCCCTGCTCTGACTTCTGCCTCTTCCACTACACAGTTCAAAAACTCACTTGAAGCACACCTGATGAACTCCTGGCCATGTCCATGCATTACATAACCCTCTTTTCATCTGCCCCAAACTTCTGCCTATTCCTATTATACCTACTGTTAATTTGCTACAATTTTAGGAATCTATACTGCTGATCTGAAATTTTATATTTCTCTATATTTAACCATATTTGTTTCTGTGTTAATATTCTTTTACTATTGTATATATGCTTTATTAGTATCGTGTTTAACTATGTTTACTTACTGTGGAGCTTTTCTCCCCAGGCCTCTGTTGTAAATGGACCTGTGTCCAGTTGGACCATCCTGGTAAACAAATGTAAAATAAATAAAATAAACTGGTAATGTAAGCCAGACACAGAAAATATTAAGAAAAATCTGAAATTTAGGAGTTACGTGCTTACCATAACTTGGCATCTGTGTTGTCCAGTTTCATTCTTCCTCACCACTGGGTCTTAGGATCCAATATTGGATCTGACAGACTGATGCTTCAAGTCTCGAGCTCCTCCCACTCCCACAATGCCCTGTATTTCCTCTAATTCCTCAGATCGAGTTTGCTGCCCCAAAAAAGAAATGGTTATAAAAACATAAAGTAACATTACCCTAATCTGGAGCAAAAATTAGGAATCTATGGAGACCTGATTCCTCTAGATACCTCTGGACTTTCTGGAAGGGGGAAGGCTGTGTGGGATGTGAGGAAGAATGAAATTAGACAATGCAGATGTCAAGTTATGGTAAGTACATAACTCCTAACTCTGATGTCCATTTCATTCTTCCTCACCACTGGGAAGAGTCAACAGCTACCAGCTACATAATTTCCTGGGTGGCCCCTATGGAAGGATATGCCTGAGCATCATAGAGCCAAAAGATACTTTGTCTCTGGAGATGATATTCAATTTATAATGTGAGACAAAGATATGTGATAAAGGAAGGGTTTGTCCTCTGAGAAACCTTGTCATCAACAGAGGCTCTAGCTGAAAAAGTTGAAGAGGTGGACATTGACCTGGTAGAATGGGCTCTCAGTGGATGGGGTAGCTGCAAGCCTTTTAAGGAATAAATGGTAGTAATGCAGCTAGTAATCCATTTATCTGGAGTTTCTTTTGATACTGCTTGGCCTAGTTGGTTGGATGAAAAAGATGAATAGCTGCTCAGATTTCCTATGGTCCTTTTTCCTGTGCAGATAGAAGTACAACTGTCTAGGAACATCTAGTAGGTGAAGCATATATTCACCCTTGTTGGATTGTTTAGGGAAAAATGACTGGAAGATGAATGGAGTGGTTTATGTTCACCTCCATGGCCACTTTAGGCATAAAGGAAGGGTTTGTCCTCTGAGAAACCTTGTCTTTGAAAAGGTTATATGTGGTGGTTTAGATCATAAGTCATGTAGTTCTGATACCCTCTTTTCTGAAGTAATGGCCACAAAAAAAATGGTCTTTCAGGATAGAAATTTTATGTTGCAGGAATCAATCGGTTCAAAGGGTCTCTGAGTGAGACCTTGTAGGACTAATGTCAGATCCCAAGGAGGGGAGGGATCTTTAATTGGGGCCTAAAAAGAAAACTTCCTTTCATAAAGGCCTTGCATAATCTGGATGCTGGCATGGAAGTTAATGAATTTGAATCTTCTGCAATGTGGAAATTAGCAGTTGCTGCCAGTTGTAATTTAAACATGGAAAAACTGGTTCCATCTTGAAAAAGAGAGCTCCGAAAGAGAGGTATGGGTGATATGGGGGAATGAAAAGGGATCCATGTTTTATTTCAATGCCCAAATTGAGAATCTCTTCCATTTACTATTGTACACCACTTTTTGTATAAGGTTTTTGTGAAGCAAGTATGATTTCCCAGACCGGGGAGACTAGCCTGGACTTTCTTAGAATAATTGGAAATGGAGGAGCCAAGCGGTTAACCTTAGGGATCTAAGATTGGCGGATTGGTGTTCTGATGGGTAAGAAATCAGATCCTGTCTGGGGTCCAGTATCCATGGTGGATATTTGGTGTGAGACAGTAGAAAGGGGAACCATACCTGATGAGGCCAGAAAGGTGCAATGAGAATTAAGAGCGCTCTTTAACCTGCTGGCTTTCTATAGAACTTTCAGAATCAAAGAAATTGGAGGGTAGGTGTACAGGAAACCTGGAGGCCAATCATGCATTACAGCATCCCTGGGTGACTCCCCACTTGGGGGGATCAGAGCAAAGTACTTGCTGCACTTGGGTGTTCAGGGGAGATGCAAAAATGTTGCAGCAAGGTTGGCCCTATCAGCTAAAGATTTTGTTCGCTACAGATTGATTTAGGGACCACTCTTGTGGACTCAAGATAGATCTGCTTAGTCTGTCTGCTAAAATGATGGTCTCCCTGGGAATGTGCATTGCAATAAGAAAGTAGTTTGAAGAGATCACTCATTCCCACACTCTTGTGGCCTCTCTGCATAAAGGGTGTGAACGGGTTCCTCCCTGTTTGTTGATATACTAGACTACTGACATGTTGTCTGTGTGAATTGCTATCCTTCCCAGAGGGATGCAGTCTTGGAAAGTTTGCAGCATCAGGAGGACTGCTCTCATCTCTAAGATACTGATGTGCAATTTGGTCTCTGTCAGGGACCATGTGACTTGGACCAATCTTCCTTGGTAATGTCCCCCCACCCCAACAAGGAAGCATCCATGGTCACTGTGGCTGAGGGAGAGGCCTGCCTAAATAAAGGTCATACGATTGCATCCACCATTGAAGATGATGTCTGCAGACTTGAGTTAGTTTGATCTGGACATTTATTGGATGATACAGAATAGACTACTGAACTGCTAGGATCCACAGAAGCATTCGCAAAAAGAATCTTGCCAATGGTACTAGGAGTATGGCAGCTAACATGGAACCTAGAGCTCTTAGAATAAACATTGCTGGGGGGGGGTATCCAGTAAGACTTGGACTTATTGTCTCAGAGATGACACATGCTGTAATGGTAAGGCTGCTACCTGAGTGATTGCATGCATTTGCACTCCAAGGAACTATCCTCTGCACAGGTGTTAGTTTTGATTTCACCAAATTTATTGTGATTCCCAGCTGACTGATTGTGTATAATGGGTACTGCTTTGCTTGAACCAGTTGATACCTCGATGATGCAGTTAGGAGCCAATCGTCTAAGTATGGAAGCAGCTGGAATCCTCACAGTCTCAGGTGATCTGCCACCACTGACATACATTTGGTAAACACCCAGGAGGTTGTGGTGTGTCCAAAGGGCAGTGCTCTAAATTGGTAATGATTGGCTCACAGCCAGAATTCCAAGTGTC
This sequence comes from Protopterus annectens, assembly GCF_019279795.1. Classification (NCBI taxonomy): domain Eukaryota; kingdom Metazoa; phylum Chordata; order Ceratodontiformes; family Protopteridae; genus Protopterus; species Protopterus annectens. The sequence continues at coordinate 1,373,016,817 of NC_056735.1, read as the reverse complement.
TCCTGGAGTGTTTGTTGATTTTTCTGTGATATTACGCATACCGGAGATCTATAGAGCACATCCAATCATCCTTGCGTATTAATGGCAGAATGGACTGAACTATCACTATGCAAAACTTTGACTTCTTGACATACAGTTTTAGTTTGCTCAGGTCCAATATTGGGCATAGGCCCCTGCCTTTTTTGGCACCAAAAAGAAGCATGAATAAGTTCTGTGTCCTTGTTGTATGGCTGAGACCTTTTGGATGACTCTTTTCTCTAAAAGATTTTGAACATCTTGTATGGTGTGCTTCCTCTGACTGGGTGGAACATCGGGGAGTTTACTTTCAGGGGCTCGTGAATGATGGGAAGAAAGAATGTAATAACCTCTGGAAATTATGTTTAGTACCCAGTTGTTATTTCTTAATTTTGTCCAGGCATCTAGGTGCAAGGAAAGTCTGCCCCCAACTGCCTCCAGAGTAGGATAGTAGGGCAGTGCTTCAGGAGAACAGATAGGGCTTGTCAGACAAAGGTTCTCTGAAGCCCTGATTTTTCAGACCCCCTCTGCCTGTACGGTGGTGTCTCCCATTAAAATCCTTGTCCTCTGCCTCTGGATGAGGAGTCCTTGTGAGAATCTTGTAAAGAACCCTGCTACTTCCTAAACCACATTTTCTTCCCACTATGCTGGTTCCTTGAAAAGGTCCTTTGAGGGGAAGAAAACATGATCCCTACAGCAGACAGGGTGAGAACAAGGAAGAACCATTGAATGAGCCATTGGTAAAGGATGCCTTAAAGGGTTCTGTGAACCCACAAAGCCTCAACCAGGCATGTCACCTGAGACTTATGCCTGCTGTAGATGCTTGAGTGGTTCCTTCTGCAGCATTGAAAATCAACCTCATCCATGAATTAGCCAAATAAGATAGTCAATAGCTGGGGGAACCTGCTTAAAGTCCTCCTCCAACATGGACTTTGAGAGACAGTTGGTGAGTTCCTTGACCAAATCCCTCTAAAGACATGTGAAGTGTGCCAAATAATTTAACACTGTCAATGTAAAGGTAGCTGAGGCATAGACGTGCTTCCCATGCCTGTCCAACACCTAAGACTTCTTTTTCAGGGGTGGACAGTGGAGCTCTCTGTTTTGCTAGCCCCTTTGTAGTACCTGCTGACATTATGATGGCATCAACTGGAATGCCTTTACTCCAATAAGGGCAATCAGACTGGGGACTTAGAAACTTGTCAGCACCCTTTGTGATAGGCTCCATGGTGTCTGACTCCTTCCAAGCTCGGTGGGAAAATAGATCAATGAGTTCTTCTGCCAGTGGAGTTACCCAGGACGTAGATGGGCCCACCCAAAAAACCTGCAGAAACCCTAATACCTCAGAACAAGGAGGTTGGGAAGACCATTCACCCTTTCACTTCAGGATTTCTAGGATATCTCCAAAGTAGATGTCTTTGGGTGGCAATTGAGGGGATGCTTCTCCCTCATCAAAATCAGTGATGGGAAAGGGAAGTCTGCATTTTTCCTCTTGCACATCCTCTTCTGATGCAACTCCTCTGTGGGATGTTCAGGGGAGGACTTGGAAGCGTAAGGAACCCCTTCTAGAGGGGGAAGCTGGAGGATCTCTTGGACAGGAAGACTGGGACCAAGGCTCAGACACATCTCTAGGTCTAGAGAAAGCCCTCTCTGCCACTTAAAAGGCCAACAAACCCAGAGGTCCTTCCCCCTACCTCCTTGGAGCCGAAATCACCCAAGGAGAAAAGGTAAACACCACCCCTGATCCAAGGCCTCTAGACAACACCAGCCCTGAACTGTCAAGAGCTGATCTCCCAAAGAGGAGGGATGGATCAACCAGTTCAGAGCCAAGACCACCCCCGTGGAGCCAGTGCTAACACCTCGGATTTGGGACCCACTCTGCTCTGAAATCATTGGAGCTGAGCCAGTCTGGGACACTGCTGGATTTGAGGAAAGCACTATCCTTGGCTCTGACAATACCTCTCTCGGGGTATCCGCATCCTGGGATTCCAAAGCAGGTGGTCAAATCAGAAGAGGAGTGGTTAGAATGATTGACGGAGCTCTCATGGATCCAAGATGGGACAGTGACTGTAAAAGCCCCATTTTGATCTGAGTCTTAAGTAAACTCCACATTGTTCTGTCCATCTCGGAACAGGAAAGCCCAGAGGATCTAGAGGAGACTAAGGAATGAGTGAATATAGCTGGGGAAGGTGACTTGCCATGTCTCAGCTTTTGGCTCTGAGATCTCCAATCCAAGGTCTTAGGATCTAAAGAAGACTTGCTCAGGGATGAAGAACTCTAGATCATCCCTATTTCTGACAGATCTGAAAGCCCCTTTGGATCCAAAACCTTTGGCTCTGATGAAGGTTGGAGCCATGATGGAGTTACATCTAGTGTAAATAATGTCGGATCCCAGGAGCTCCTCATATCCGAAGAATGTCTGCTCTTTCTCTGATCTGATTATGTCAGATCTGAGAATTTTTGCCTTTTTTCCAGCACCAAAGCTGAAACCCCCAGTGAAGCTAAGGGGGTTCACTTCTTAGAGTCCTTAGAAGCTTCAGGTTTGGCAGGAATATGAGCTCCAGATGTGGGCAACAGCCCTTTCAATATTAATTTGTTTCTTCGATCGGCTAAAGCTCAGGGGTTGAATTCTGCACAAATTTTGCACTCCTGATCTAAATTATTAGAACCCAGGCAGTAAATTCACCTCTTGTGGGCATCTGAATTTGGAATTTTGTGCTCACAAGAGGTGCATCTTTTAAAAGCAGTGAGTTTGTCTACCATTTCATATTGCACAAACACACCACACATATGCAATAAAGGCAGAGGCCCATGCACACACTCTTCTCCATCCAAAGCTCTACAACGTAAACAAGAATAATACCACAAAAATAAAGACACAGAGAAAAATGTATTTTTAAATATGACAGATAAAATTACAGAGAAGTAGGGCAACAGCCGTATGGGAAAGAAGAAGTATGGAGAGAGAGAGGAAAGCTCTAACATTCATGGATACCTAAAAGATCAGGAGGGCAGGTTGAAAAATAAAACTCAGAAAAATTTTAAGATATAAATTTAGTAAAAGCAAGAGAAAAAAACAGAGAAAAACTGCACTTATCTGAGTCACTCGAGACAAGATCACAATCACATCTAACCTGGATGGCAGCAAACAAGATCTGAGGAATTAGAGGAGATACAGGGCATTATGGGAGGAGCTCAAGACTTGAAGCATCAGTCTATTAGAATGGCCAGATCGGATCTGATATCAGATTCAAAGACCCAGTGGTGAGGAAGAATGAAATGGACAACATCATATGTGATGTTACACATCTTTCAAGTCTAGCTTTATCATGAAAGCTAGTAATGGGACAAGAGGTAACGGTCTGAAGGGCTAACATTTTAACTTTGGGACCCTGACAAAAAGATAGAGAAAGGAGAGGTCTAATGCAGATCTCAAAGTCCTTTCTTTCTTTGGCACCAGAAAAATCCTTGAATAAATCCCTTTGTCCATCTGGCAGTCAGGCACTGGTTCTTTGACTTTCTGAGATAACATTTATTCCAGAGCTGGAGGAAACGGGGATATTTTATTTATTGGACAGGAGGGAAGAACTACCTTTGCCAAGTGTACCACTGTTGAATGATTTTCAGAATCCATTTATCTGTAACATTCTGGTGTCACTAATGAACACGTAAACTCAGAGATCAGGAGAGATTGTTGGATGGGTGGAGACAGGAGACAGAAGAGGCAAATAGTCATCCTGACTTTTTAGAATGCCTTTGATTTTGTGAGGCTTTGCCTTTCTTTTTGGAGCCTCCTTGAAATTGCAGTTTAAAATTCTGTTTTTTGTCACCTTGTGGTTTGAATTGCTTTTGAAAAAAGGGAGCTGAAGCAGGAAGGAACATTTGCCTTAAACTAGGAATGCTGGAAGATTTGGGTCACCCCATTGAATCAACTTTCCCCTCTTATTAAACCTCTTAAGGACCTCAGCTTCAACAAGGGCCAAACAGAGTGTTCCCATCCAGGAGAGGGTTTACAATTTCAGTTTTAACATCTTCATGAAGGTTTTGAGAATGTAGCAAAGCAATCTTTTCATGACTGACCTCCAAGTAGCAGGCCTGAAGACAGTATCGGCAACATCATATGAACACTTTATTTGCCAAAAGCTTTCCCATCTTTGTTAGAGGGAATAAAATTAACATTAGCATTCTGTCTAGCAGAAGCAGCTTTGGATAGAGAAATCACAACAAGGTCTGCTTTAGGTTAGAAAACAGTTATTTGTGAGTCTGGTATACCTTGTGAAGATAATTAAACTTCCTAGGGGTGGGAGCTTAGCTATCACTGCAGACTGAGGAATATCCAACTGCAACAAATCATATTACATTTGCTGGGAAACAGGAATTTCATTTGGATCCCACCGAAGAGTCTCTTTCATTTTTAGATAACATTTCAGAAAACAAAAGGTCTTCTGGATGGAAACATAGCAACACTTTACTCTGAACTGGACTCTATATGTCGTGAATAAAATCCTGAAGCAAAACAAATAGCTCAGAGGGAAAATAAAGTCTACAAATGCCAAATCTGAAGTAAGTTTGGTTTCCCAGGCCAAGGATAACCCAAAGCATTCTTTAGCTATGCCCACAACCTCTAAGGCAATATACAGTTGTGTGCAGAGCTCATTGTAAATTGAGCCACCTATACAGAGCCAGAAGATATAGCAAACCTTCTAGATGTTATCAACTTTACCCATCTCTCCCCTTCAACCTTCCCTCAGGAAATATCATCAAATATAACTCCCCCTACTATCACTAGGGAACAGGTCCTTAATGCTCTCTCTAAGACCAAGAACACTGCATCATTGGGCCCAGACAATATCCCAAGATGCCTTCTAAATAGCGTGAAACATGACTTATCAGTGCCTCTGGAATTACTATTTAACTATAGTCTCCAAACAGGCTTTGTGCCTCATAAATGGAGAAAGGTAACAGTCATTTCTCTGCACAAAGGTGGGCCATCTACAGACCCTGGAAATTACAGACCCATAAGTTTCACTGGTCTTATGTATAAATTCATGGAAAGAATTATCATGGAGATGATCAATAGCGATATAGTAAACCTCCAGACACTGGTCCCAACCCAGTTTGGTTTCGTCAAGGACAGATCATGCCTACTCAACCTGCTGACTTCTTTGAGAATGTCACCAAAACAATGGATGAGGCAAAGTTGTTCACACTGCCTACTTTGATCTGGCCAAGGCATTTGACAAAATACCACACATGGGCATTGTTGACAAACTGAAGAGGTTAGGTACTAACCTGTATGTCACCCGGTGGATAGCCAACTGGCTCACAGACAGGACCCAGGAAGTTAGAATTGGGGAGGCCACCTCTACAAAGAGTCCAGTCACAAGTGGAGTCCCTCAGTGATCAGTCCTTGGACTTCTCCTTTTTGGCATTTATTTCTCAGAAGTCAAGGCCAATGTCAGTGGTCTCTGGCTGACTAAATTTCCAGATGATTGCAAATTAGGAGCTGTCATTGAATCTCGCACTGACACAAATGTTCTCCAGAAGGGGATGACACAGACAAACAACTGGTGTCAGAGCCATGGACTAAAACTAAATGCCAAGAAATGCATAATAGTATCCTTTGGGAAGTCATCCATCCCTGGTAACTATTATATTGACAAAACATCCCTTAGATTTGACCCAGTAGTCAGGGACTTAGAGACACACATATATAGTAATCTAGCCTTTGGCCATCAAGTGTCTACAGCGGTGAGGAAATAATTCTATGTTGTCCAATTTATAAGCACAGGTATGGCATCTAAGTCCAAGGAAATCCATTGTTCCACTGTATTTGGCATTCATCAGACCTATCATTGAGTGCAATGCCCTCTTTGATATGTACCTAACCTGGCAAATCCAACAATTGGAACGTCCACAGAGGTTCCTCACTAAAAGAATACAGGGTGTAAGTAAAATATCCTATGCAAACCATCTCTGTATTCTGTCTCCTACAGATCTTTGAGGGGAGATCTATGGCTGGCATACAAAACATTGTCAGACCCGACTCCGATGGACCTCCTGCATATCCACAAAACAAACAGCACCATGATTACCCATTCTAAAGACTTAAGCCTTGCCTGTGATATAAATAAAAAATATCCAGGAGTAGCCACCAAACCATGATGCAGGAGCCAAAAAAATTATTTTATTTGAAACAACAATTAAAATCAAATGAACTGTTAAGCGCTTTTCGTTTGATCTATATCAAACTTCCTCAGACAAACAGCAGCAATGATGTAATTTCCTTATAAAATTTCACGTTATCAGCTGATAAACAATCTAATTATGTCATTTCCTTTTCACATATTAATTATCAGTAATGCACCATCTAATGTTTTTACTAAATTCATTAAAAAGAGCACATAAATTCACTTGACAAAAATCTAGTAACAATGTTCTGAAAAAATATGTATAAAATATATTAAACATCTTAATTTTTTTAAAAATTATTTTTAAAAAAGATTTTTTTAGAAATTTTTTTTTAAAAATGAATAAAATCTAATTACATTCAACACTGTGTGTAAACATGAATGAAACTTATAAAGCATAAATATATATTTAATAATTAATGTGTTCATGTATTTTACCCCTGTGCAATGCTTTAAGTTTTAATACTGGAGTGATAGATGTTCTCTCGTTGAGACCTGGCCATGTATCAGATTGTGTTAATATTTGCCATCGTAATTCTTTCAACTCTAATAATACTGGCCAAGCGGACCTATCACTAATACTAACATGATCTATGATGGCAAAACCGAAAGAATGAGAAGGAAATTCTTTTATATGCTTGGCTAAAGCATTATATTTCTTACTTTTTTTAATGGCATAATCATGCTCATACAACCTACAGGTGAATATCCTTTCGGTTTTGCCTATATAAAATGATGTGCATTGGTTACACTGGGCAAGGTACACAATCGCTTTGCTTTTACAATTGTATGTGTGTCTGATTCTATGTGTAATATCTCTAATTTTAAAAGTGGAACCTGTATTAATTTTATGACACCATTTACATGCACCACATTTCACCATACCTCTATTAATCTTATTACGATCATGACCACCGTATTTTAATATTTCTTTAAAAGATTTCCCTTTCTTGTATACCATATTCACTGTGTTGGGCAACATGTTACGACACAAGTTATCTTCCATAACTATGCTCCAATTGCGAATCAAAACATCTTTAATCAAATTGTGATCGTATGTGAATGTGGTAATGAAAGATTTTATAAATATATTATTTTCTTGAAATGTTGTTTTAATAATAGTGGTGTGCTGATCATGTGAATCTGCCAAATTTATTATAGGCTTATTCAATATAGGTTTATAAAATCCAGTTTGACGTTTAGTGACAACTTCCTGAATCACTGCATCAAGTAAATCACTTGGGTATCCCCTGCTCAAAAACATGCTTCGCAGATTGTCACATTCAACTTGAAATTCCGTGAATGTAGTTATCATGCGAGCTGCTCTCACAAGTTGACCTTTTACCACTGCTTTCCTTGGTTGGAAAGGGTGGCAACTTGTGTAATGCAGAAAACAGTTACTATAAGTTTTTTTCCTATAAATAGTTGCCGTATAACATTTATCAAATTCATTTTTAACCAGATGGACATCCATATAATTCAACAAATCAAATGTTACTTCATAAGTAAATTTTAAAAATGTAGTAGTACTATTAATGTATACCAGGAATTTGTTCAAAAAATCTAAACTGCCTTTCCAAAAGATACAAATATCATCTTGGAACCTCTGATAAAATCTAATAAATTTATTATATGTACTAGAAAAGACGTATGTCATCTCCCAAAAAATCATTACAATATTAGCATAAGCACCCCACAAGGGGAGCCCATAGCTATACCACTTTTTTGAAGATAATATTGGCCATCGTGGGTGAAGAAATTGTGACTCAAAACAAGTTCAAGTAATTCCATAATTAAATTGGTTAATGTATTGCAATTTTTTGTTCAAGTAAAATTTCACTCACCCATTCAAGACCTATATGTTGGGGAATGACTGTGTACAAGTCTTTTACGTCAACTGTGACTAAAATGTCACTATAGCAATATTCTACTTCATTTACTTTTTCTAAAAATGACCATGAGTCTTTGCAAATGTGTGCAAATTTTTGGATAATTTTCTTAAGTTCATAATCAACAAATTGCCCACTAGCTGACGTAATTGACTGACGTCCATCAATCAGAGGTCTCATTGGAGGATCCAAGCTATTTTTGTGTATCTTTGGTATTCCAAAGAAAACAGGAATTCTTGGTGTAATGACACGTAAATAATTATATTGCTCTATGGTGATTCTCCTCTCTAAAAAAATATCATTTAACTGTGAATGTAGCCTGTTATAAGCCTGATTTAACTCATTTAAAGAAACCTTAACATATGTTTCTGTATTTAAAATGTTAATTAATTTTTCATTATATGCTTCTTGATTCATAATAACAGCTCCCCCACCTTTGTCCGGTTTCATAACTCTTATTTTATGTGTTTTCAAATTATGCAATGCAGAAAGTTCGACTTCAGATAAATTAGATTCAACATCAATATGAGAAACCATGTTCTTATAATTAAGTAATTCATGTTGACAAACCTTCTCAAACAAAGCTAAATTAGGGTACAAAGGTGGGTTGAAAGTGCTACTTATATGAAACTTAGAAACATTGTTCTGTATATTATCTTGATACAATAAACTGAAATTTAATTTACGTAAAAATAACTTTAAATCAATAATAAAATCAGCAAAATTAAATTTGGCTGTTGCCACAAAGGAAATACCTTTTGACAAAAAATTAGCTACATTCACATCAATCACACAATCAGAAAAATTATATACAGCAAAATCACCAGATGCATTAAAGCATTAAAGAGGAAGAAATATTAGAGATATAGTTGTACATACAAAGTTTGAATTACCAACACAGAATTTAGTTAAATCTGTTCAAAGTATAGGTACTAAAGAGTGTGGAAAATGTAAGGTTTGTACTTATGTGGAGAATGTCTTCCCTTACATAAATGGAATTAGTTTTAAACCAAAAGGGCATTTTAGCTGTACTACTGAACAAGTGATTTATATTATTAGGTGTGGATGTAAAAAATATTATGTGGGTCAAACAAAAAGGATGTTTAAAATCAGAATTATGGAGCATTTGAGAGACATTAAAAATAGAAAAATAGAAAGTCCATTAGCACAACATTTCATTGAATATCATAATTCTGAATGTGATAGTTTTAGAGCATCTATTTTAGAACAAATTATAAGAAAAGAAGCTAGTGAGGAAAAGATTAGACATGAACTTTTGAAGAAAGAATTGATTTTTATTCTGAAATATCAGACCCTGATTCCTAAGGGGCTGAATACTGAATGCTGTTGGAAAAGTGTTATTTAATTGTTTAATTGTATAATTGAATTTTAGCATTTGATTATCTAGTTTTAATTGTGTAATGAGAAAATGAAGGTGTGTATAAATGTTAACTGTTTTTTCATTGTGAGACACTCCTTGAAGGCTTTCTGAAGCCGAGGCGCTAGAGATTCCATTGGTAATAAATCGTTTGGATATACTGGCTGCTGTTGTTTTTCTGGATATTTCTGCATTTTGGTGCTTGAGTTGTTCTTATTGTTGTGGGCAAATCATATGTAGTCTATCAAGTTCATAACAGCAATATTTAATTTATTTAATTTTTGGGCCTTTGTCCTCTCATTAATTTAGGTGCTCTCCAGATTTCCTGTGTTTAGTTTTATGTATGCATTCAGGAATTCCCTGAAGTGAAAAAAAGACCAGGTAATAGACTGTCCTTTACAGGAGAACCAGCTGTCTGTGATTTTCCTACTGTTAGAGGTGGGTCTCCTTTTTCATCTGTTGGTCTTTTGAAAAGAACATGCCTGTCTTGCTAGTACCTGGTGGTAAGAAGTGTATAACCTCAAAGACTGGAGCTTCACCAGAAATACAGTGAGGTTCAAGATCATACCAGCTGCATGTTGACTGAAAAAACAGTGACCTTACTTCAAAACTGCAAGATTAAAGTGCAGTAACATAGAACGTTCATACTTCTGGCTTGAAAATGCACAAAATCCTCCACAGTAATCCATTATTGATTGGTTCTGAATCACATTTTTAATAATGCTCAATTTCAGTTTAAAAATTAATAGAACAACTGATTTTACATCAGTTATTACTGGTCGTTGCGAATCACATTTTTAATAATGCTCAATTTCAGTTTAAAAGTTAATAGAACAACTGTTTTTTCATCAGTTACTGCTGGTCGTTGCAGATCAATAATCCAGTCAATACTCCTAGTGCAGTCCAGACCACAGTGTTGTGAACTGGGGATTCTTCAGGGTTACCTCAGCATCCCTTCCAAGAGGACAACAGTAATCACTCAATCAATTGACTTTTAACATCATATTTTTTCTGTATGCTAATTTCTGTAAAATGTACTTAAAAGTTTTAATTAAGGCATGCATATTACCGTACCCCCATACCCGCTGCAATAAAAGCAACTATAAGCTGCTCCTCCCACAAAAAAGTAATATTAAAAACAGTAACAACAAAGGAACGTCAATGTAGGGTTGCCTACTATGTTATACCTGCTTAGGCCTCTTAAAATAAAGATAGAAACAGTAAACTGCTGTAAGACAGCAAAGAAAATAATTGTGAAACAGATGTATTGCAGAAGTTGGGGGTATGCCTTGTCCTGCAAAATTTCACATTTCTACAAAAGGGTCCCCACTTTAGGGTATTTGAAAAGTCAAGTGTATAACTGTTTCTAGTACCTCTCAACATAAGAATTCTGGACAAAGTCCCAATTGCCTAGAGGAACATTAGAGTTTGGCTGTACGATTTTTATTGGAAAGTGTTACTGACAATGTGCTTTTTAATTTTTGGCAGCCAAATATCCTGTAATTTCACAAACTTTTAGTATCCCCAAAATATTTAGGGACCCTGATAATCCCCAATTGTAACCAATTATTTTGACAAAGGGTGATGGAACTATTTGTTGTCTTTGTGGTTAGCAAACTAAAGGTATGTTGGTTGGATTCCCACAGATTTTGAAGGATTTGTGGATGTTTTATGGGGTATTATTCCACCTTGTGTTATGCTGTTTACTACTAATATTCATTATTTGTATACTGTGATCCCACAGATAATGGAACTTGATTGGTTTAGAGAGATTTTGGTGGAAACTAAATGTGCCTTCATGAATAATATTAGTTTATATTATCTAATAATTTTTAAAAAATTCCCCTTTGAACATAAAAAAATCAGAACTCGAGTGGGCTATGCCTCTCCTATTGATTTTAGCTAATTTGGTTTTATGCAAATGGGAAAAGGAACACGTATTTAAGAGTGGATTTTTCAGGATATTATATATTTCAGATATTTGGCTGATATATTTTTCTTGTGGAAAGGTGATGACTAACATCAGTTTTTTGGGCTTTACAATTACAGTTGATTCTGTTGCTAATAGGTTAAGTTCAAACATTTTTAGGAACTCAACGCTTTGTAAATCCTGTGTGCATCTTAACTGCATTCATGCGATTCAGATTAAACGTAATATAGTCAAAGGACAGTTGGTTTGGTTATCCCATTTGGTATTGGACAATATATATTTTTTTTTTAAAAAGGAAGTCAAGATTTTAAAACATGCTTTTAGACAGGGCATAGCCTGATTTTTTTTAATTGATGAAGTTAACTAGATTAATGTTGAAGGGATAGATGCTTTTGCACCTGTTTTGAGGAAGGCTTCAGTTAAAAGGAAGGTTGGCACATCAGACAATTTTAGTAGAGCTATGTTTTTCTTTTTCTACTGATAATAGTGGTGTACAAAAATTATGGAGAGTTGGAATATATTTCAGTATTTTAATGATGTAGTTGGTAAGACTGGGTATAAACCTATGTTTGGGTTTAAGGGTGGTAATAACATTAAGAATAGAGTTGGACATTGTGAGAAGAATATTGTTCCTTGAGCTCGACCTGCAGGGGTGTTTCAGTTTAAGTTTGTTGTACTGGGGGGGGGATCTAAAGTTCTGAATTCTAGAGTTTCTCTAACTGTAATTAAGCCAGTTAAATTTATGTTGCTTTTTGTCTTCCTTTCTTGTTCTTTTGACTAGTAAAGGTTTGAAGCAAAGAATTTGTCAACATGTATATGTTATTAATAAAAAAATTACTAGCTAGACACGGTGAGAATTGTACTAATTTTAAAATTTTTTTTTTTTTGCTGGATAAAATCCAAGGGGGGGGGGGGGTTGAAATAATATGTTTTTCAGTAGGGAATTGTACTGGCAATTACGTTTTGATGTGGACAAATAGCCTAGTATTAATGACTGTATTTATTTTAAAAAGTGTGTTGTAGGGTAAAAGGAATCAAATGAAGTAATTTATGTTTTTGCTTTTTGGAATATATTGTTTCTTTCGGATTTTCCTGGTTAGGGGTCGCCACAGCGGAACTCCGGTCCTCTAATGATTGGTAGTTGATTTTTACATGCCGAGTTACCAGCCCTGACGCACGCAGAAGACGCTCTAGCTGAGAATCGAACCGGACAGCGTCTTACTGTGAGGCTACAATGCTACCGTTTTAAAATGTTTTCCAATTTTTTTAAATATTTTTTAATCTGTTTTTATGTATTATGGTTATTATAGTCATGAAGTCCAGGCCAACACAAAGCTGTCTTCCCCCAGGGCTCAGTTCTGGGACCCCTCCTGTTCGGTATATACTTCTCAGAGGTACATACAAGCAAAGGACGACTATGGCTGACCATGTTTGCAGACGACTGCAAACTGGGGGCCATAATCGACTCTCCGGCTGATACAGATATCCTCCAGAAGGGTCTCACTGAGACAGATACCTGGTGTCAAAATTATGGCCTCAAGCTAAATGCCAAAGAGTGCATAGTCATCCCCTTTGGAAAAAACAAAGTACCCGTGAACTACCACATATGTGGTAGTCCCCTAAATACAGAAAATGTAATAAGGGATCTGGGGACCCAAGTAGATAGTAATCTCTCCTTTGATAATCATATTGCCAAGGTGGTTAGAAAATCCTTCTATGTGGCCCATCTAATCACAAAAGGGTTCACATCTAGCACAAAAGAAGTTATTGTGCCCCTCTACTTATCACTCATCAGACCCATCATAGAGTACAACACCCCATTTGGGATGTACCTTACAAGGCACCTACAACAGCTGGAAAGACCACAGAAGCACCTCACCAAGAGGATTACTGGCCTCAAACAGATGCCCTATGCAGCCCAGACTGAAGAAACTCCAGCTGTACCCAGTTGCATACCACTTACTCAGAGGTGATCTCTGCCTGACATACAAGGCCATATCCAACCCAAAATTGATGGACATGCTCACCTAAAAAAAAACAAATCCCCGAGAGCCACACGCTCTAGGGATCTAAACCTCACCACAATTATAAATAGGATGCACTGGAGGGATAGATTCCTGTCCCAGAGACTCCCAATGCTGTGGAACGGGATTCCAATCTACATAAGGCAGAGCCCTTCACTAACACTCTTCAAGAGGAACCTTGACGAGTGGATGGGAAACAAAGTTTACCCCGGGGATCACTGCAGTGTCTCTGCTGGGCAGAGGCACAGGGAACTAATCTAAGGGGTTGGCGAAAGCCAACACATTCTGGCTAGGCTTATAGATGCCCTCGGGCTGATAGCCTAGTACTTATTTCTGAACCTATAAGCTCAATGCCAAAAAATGTGTCATTCCCTTTGGGAAAAACCTGGTTCCCTTGAATTACAACATCGATGGTAGTCCACTGAACACAGAAGGCGTTATAAGTGATCTAGGAACACAGGTTGACAGCAACCTCTCTTTTGACCACCACATTGCCACAGTGGTCAGAAAGTCCTGTGTGGCACATCTCATTACTAAGGGTTTTGCATCCAGGATTAGAGAGGTCATTGTCTCCCTCTACTCTTCCCTCATTAGGCCAGTCATCGAGTACAATGCCCCATTTGGCATGTACCTCAGTAGACATCTGCAACAACTGGAGAGGCTGCAAAAGTACCTCACAGAGGATCCTAGGCCTTAAACACTTGTCCTATATAGACAGACTCAAACAACCCTATTCTCTGTCTCATATCGCCTACTTAGAGGCGATCTCTGCTTAACTTACAAACCACGTCTGACCCAGCTCTGTTAGAAATGCTACATCTAAAGAAATTCCAATCCCTCCGCAACACACGCTCCAGAGACCTCAACCTCATTACCACAATCAACAGAACATGCTGGAGGGACAGGTTCATAACCCAGATACTGCCCATGCTATGGAATATACTTCCCATACATGTCAAGCAGAGCACCTCACTGGCTCTCTTCAATTGAAATCTTGATGAGTGGATGGGAAATAGAAAATTCATTCCGGGGATCACTACAGTGGCACTGCTCGACAGAGACACTAGGAAATAAGGTTGGGCAGCACGATGCCAGGGTAATCCTATGGGCTAGGCTTGTAAAGGCTACAGGGCCATTAGCCTAGTACAGACCTATAAACCTATAATAATTGAGGGTTGTGGCAAAGGCTCTAAATCAGTAACAGGTTTTTAAAACTGCTCTGATAAACTTAGTTACTACACTAACAGAGTCATAGCTCTCAACCAACCAGGGACAAATTTCAACACAATCAGGGACAAATCCAGAAGAAATCAGGGACACTTTTACAATATTACTGCTATTAACTTGAGACATTGACAGAATCAGAGCATATGAATTAATATACATTTTCTGAAGTAAAAAGTCTAGAACTCTCAATTATTGTCACCACCTTTCCTCCAAAAGTCACTAGTTTTAGGAGAGATTAAGAGGGACAGAGCTAAAATTTGAATCAAAATCTGGGACGTCCCTGAAAATCATTGACAGTTGAGAGGTATGATTAGGGTTTGTGTTCGCAAACATTTTTCTGAAAGGTATTAAGTCTGAAATTTGAATGGGTACTTTTCCGTTATTGGGGCAACACGCAGTGATCACACAGCATTTAGTCCTGAATCGAAACAAAGCTTAACAAAACGGTTGTAAGACTTTGAATGTTCCCAGGCTAATATTTTTATGAAGTCCTGCTCATCTGTAGGGTTAAAGCTTGATATAAGCTGAAGACGTTCTGTAGTTGTCATACGTCTTCTACAGAAAGAGAAAAAGCACGTTCAAAAAGAGGCACTTACCTAAAATCACTACGACCATGCTCGAAGTTAACAGCTCATTCGTTTTCATAAAGCTTTTTAAGTCGCATTCTTTACTCAATTTCTTCCCCATTGTCGATCTACAGCATTGTTATTTTAACTACACCAAACAAGGAGAGGGAGAACTGGCAGTTACCTGTAAAAAATGGTATGACGTTTAGGTTAGTAGAGGCTTCCATAAAAAAGAGAAAGGACGTTCAATTAATGATGACACTTGGTATTCTTTTTGTGTACTTTTATGTTGCTTTCAGAGAGTTCAAAACTCATGGCATTATGAAGCACCGCAGCCACACACGAACAGCTTGAGGACAGCAGGAGGTTTATAAAAACCAAGTAAATGTAGCTAATGTCCTGTAAAACTAAGGGTGTTGTTGGACTATCAACCAGGTGTGTGCTTTGTATTAGAACATTACCCCATTGTGATTTTTGGGCAGGAATGGGTGTGTCCTACACGACTGACAGGGCTGAGTGACAAGCCATGCAGATTATACAGTGAGATGGTGAATATTCATTGTGAATATTCATTCTCGGGCTGTTTTTAAACACAGACTTCATGCTTTTTTATGTTATCTTTAATTAGAGTTACTATAGCTTTTAGTACACCATATGTAAAACAGAGATTAAATAAAGTTATCCTCAAGTGCTACATTTATAAGTGTACCATCGAAAGCACCGCATGTCCTGGGTGTCTGACTTGCTTTGTCACTTTGTACTTAACCACATACTGTGTTGTAGGGTAAGAAGCGGGTCAAAAGGGCAGTATGTATGCAGTATCCACAAGATCTCATTTTGCAGTCCAGGCCCATAACCCATGGACCCCCCACCACCACCTTTCTTTGGTTTAATGTTGTGCAGTAATTGCTTCCGCAGGGGGGCAAGCCCCTCTGCACCCCCACCTTTCTTTAAGCGTTATTCTGGAGTTAAAGCAACAAGCAAAATTCTGAGGCAGTGGGACAATAAATACATACAATAAATGCAATAAAAAAAGACCTCCCCCGAAAGGTCGCCACCCGCACCTTTACAAAATACGAATTTTAACTCTGTGTAATAGTTTTTATATGTGCAGCATATTATGTGTTCGCACCCCTCCCCTTTAAAGAATTGTAATTCTCAGCAAAATAGTGTAATACATTTGTATAAATGGAGCATATTTTGTGTTTGTTTGAATAGGTAAATCTGTTTGGATCGGTACAGCACTTGTAAGTACACATTGTGCCAAATTATTTAGTCTAAGATATAATTTATCGAAGCTTTTGATCACTGCAAATTGGAAATCCTGATACCAGCAAATAAGGGAGAAAAGGCTTTGTACTGAAATAATTACAATGTTTAGCATACTCATTGTTATGGTTTTTCCATCCATGTTTATTCAAAACACTTTTCAAAATGAACGCCATGAGCAAAGGGTGGGGTCCTTGCTACTGCGCATTTGCTGGGGTAATGTTCTAATACAAAACCCAGTTGTGTTTTATAATGTGAACGGGATACAGTCTCTGGAAAATTGCCATTATTCCTTTTTTAGCATATTTCCCAGTTAAAATGTATTGTCAGAGGAAGTGAAGGCTGTACTCACATCAGCGGCAGCAGTGCGATCATTGGGACCGCGTTCCAAAGTGCTCATTTCCATTGCCCCCATAACACTACTTTTCCCTTGAATGTCTGTCACTGTTTACTGACTTCACTCCTCAGCGATTTGTCTGAAAAAAAAAAATTACACTTTTTTATGAGGAGCAGACCAGAAATACCAGGCAAAAATCTGGACACTTGAGCAGTACATCAGTAGCTACTCCTCCTGACAATAATTATCCAGCTTATAGCTCTTGCTGTAAGATTTTTTTTCACACTGTGCAAATTCAGCTAAACATACTGTGGTTGAAATACAACCTTCTGTTTAATGCTACCTAACAGTCAAGAAACCTAAACAGAATAAAAAGTATTTTGGCTTTTCCCGGTTAGGGGTCGCCACAGCAGAACTTCGGTCCACTCATTATTGGCAGTGGAATTTACGGTGCCGAGTTGCCAGCCCGACACCCAACCTTTAACGATGGCACGCCCATTCACACTCGCACCTACCTGCATGTCTTTAACGTCACTGGACTGCGGGGAGGATGTGCAGACTCCACACAGAAGGCGCTCCAGCCGAGAATCGAACGGGAGAACCTCTTGCTGTTAGGCAGCAACACTGGTAATCTCCAAGTGTAGTACTTCACACTCAGTTCTGCGCAGCTTTGGGCATGGAGTGGCAGGTGAAAGTAGAGTATGAGTGACAGTCACTGCAGGTTACTGTTTCAATATCAGTAAAAAGCGCCGCTAGGGTAGTAGCCACCTTACATAATTTCACTTTTTGGCAACATGAAAGCTTATTCTTGTAGCATTTGTGCTGCTTATCCTGTTTCACATTTAGGTGTTTCGGTATTTTTCCGTTATCGGGGCAACACTTTTAATGGGCGCTTTCCATTCCATTCATTGGGACAGTGTTGTCATGGATACAATGACTCTCTGGGTAGTAACAGCTATAATCCTGAAATGTGAGTATTATAACTAGCCCCAATTTTCAAGCACCCAGTTTCTAGGTCAAAACGTTTAAGCTCTTTCGCCTAAATTTTTTTCAAGACAGGGTAGCAATTTACAGTCAACAAACAGTGCCTGCTGTTTACAGTCAACAAACAGTTCCCAGTCCCAGTTTTAGTCACTTTAACTCCAGAAACTCCATGTTAATTAAACTCCTGTAATATTATACTGCTTTAAAAACCATCATTATGAAATATACACCGCGTCTGTGGTTTGAAAACGTTATTCTTATTATTTATGTATTTATTTTTCTTTTTTGAAGGGGATCCGAGTCTGTCTCAGCTGTAGAAGTAAGAACCTGAGAGCTACGTTGTTTAGCAGATAACTTGACAAAGTAATGGCAGTATGAGGTGTTACAGTCCGAGAAAGTGTTGCCCCGATGTGCGATAAAGTCTTTCAATGTGGAAGTTTGAGGAACATGTACTTTTTAAGACCCAAGTGAGTAACGTCAGTATTGGTAATGGTACACTTAAGAGCTATGACAATATGTACACATAATAAAATAAATGCAAGTTAACTAAGATTGCTACCTTTTCAAATGAGCAAAGTGGGACATTTTTTGTATGAACCTGAGACTTTGCAGGACAAGCCATACCCGCACCTATCGCAAAGGTCTGAATGTAAGCATATCCTTATATGATTGGATTTGCTTATACTCCTTCAGATGACATTAATGTGTTTCAGATGCAAAAAACATTCTGTTATTTTTTACAAATTGGTAAAAGGGTAATTTGCATAACACTTTCTAAGTACTTGCTGCATTCATGGCCGTGTTCATAGCTAAAATGTAGGTGCATCACGTGTTGCCCCGATAACGGAAAAGTACCGGTGTTTCAACATATTTTAACACACAGATTTGTACCTTCGACTCAAGCAGGATTGATTTTCAGTAGGTGATCATTCAACTCCCCTTTAGCTACAAGCCTGCACTAATTGAGCACTCGGATATCAAATGTTGCTAAGCTATTTTCTGTAATTCACTGAGTCTCAGAAGTTTGAACCTAACTTGTTATTTGGTTAAGTTGCCCCGATAACTCTCCATAAGTATAGTTCAAAGGTTAGTACTAGGCTAACTGCCCTTGCCAATTATCCCTTTTGGGGCTCAAATCGTGTACCTTGTGTTTGTAAGGCAAATACCTTAACCATTAGGCCATCCTCCCACTACTATGTTAGCAAAAGTCAATGCTGTAACGTAGCAGTCACCTTGAAGAAATTGTAAATAAGCTAAAGATTGCCTCTCAATGTACCCAGTAATTATACTTCTGCAATTCATACAATTTTGTAACATTCAGAATGTAACATTTCACTAAAAGCTTGACAAAAAGTTAGGGTATGGGAGGAGCAAAATAAATATTCATGCAGGCTTGGGCTGGAGGCGTGTTCGGGGCGGGATTTGCTACTGCGCATCATGCGAGGTACTACACTTGGAGCGTCCGCTGTCCGCCGCTTACCAAGAAACCTAAGCAGAAAAAAAAAAAAAAAAAGAGAGAGAGAGAGAGAAAAAACCTCTTCTGAGGTCACCTGACTTATGCCATACGCAGCATTCCCTGGAGGCGAGTGCGTAGCTCTTGTGACGTCAGACTGCTCAGTTCAGTCACGGAAATGTTGCCGCAAACTTTCAGGTTTGTTGTATAACAGTTTTGGGGGTTATTTGCGGAGTGGAGGTATTGTTCTCGTGGGAGTAGTAGGCTGGGGGTTGGTTTACTATTACTGTTTAGTGTCTGCAGTATTCTGGTAACTTTGATTTCTTTGCCAAGTAGTTGGATCTGCTGTACCTACCTGGCTTTGTATCTGGGCAGAAATGACTGGCACGGACAGGTGACAACAGGTATAAACGACACACCTGTAACAGGTGTGCTCTCACTTACTGACGTACGGATTATATCTTTACAGCTACTTTTACCGGTTTGCTTATTTGTATTTTTTGTTGGACCGATTACAAAAGCTTTGTTTCATTTATGGTTGTAGACTGGGGGGTTTATCCATTTGAATTAGTCAAAATAAGTCCAAATCCGGAATTAATGTGTACCCTATAGCTATGCCCAGTGGCTACAAGCTGTCTTAGCAGGATTGTGTCGCTATTTTGAACAAAACTGAACTAAAGGTGGAAAGTCCTTATCCAAGAAATGGTAATAAAGGTGCGCATTTTTCGTCGGGAAGACGCAAAGTATGAAATAGAAGTGGAGGTAGCTCCAGGGTTTACTTTTGAGGAAATGGTGTGGCTCTTTGAAACAGTTTACCGAGAAGTCATCTGGTGCCCACGTTATGGAGGCGGCTATTCGCTTTTGACCCTGTTTAGTCCACCTCATTGTCGGGTAACAAACAGGTGGATGCATGGGGCTGTGTATCATGGCTGGACTGAAAAAGATTGTGAACAAACCTCTGCAGCAGAAAATAATTTCCAGGAGAACTTGCACTGTCCCATCTGTGATGTTGGATTGGTTGACCAGGATTGTGAGCACCAGTTTTTTGGGATCTCTATGGAAGGACACTCGTGGGATACAGGAAGTGAACGTGACTGTGTGGATTGTCAGAAAGAGTCTCAAGGTCGAATGTTTGTGGAAAGTTGGAACCCTGCTCAGATTTTGCTTGCACCCATCAGGTATCCTGAAATAGAGGTAGAACCTGGCCTGTCATATTTTGAGATGCATGATCTCCTTAAGGCGAGTTACATGGAAGCATTGCAAAGGGGACAGCAAGTTCGTCTGTATAGCCCTCCACATAATAGGCTGACTTCAGGTAATGTGTTTCACTTTTATCATGTAGACTCTATGCATGTACACCCTTATTGGATGAAAACGGAGTTTGTACAAAGCTGTGCATTAGAAGGTGGACTACCAGGGGATGTGCACTGTCCCGACTGCCCTAAACTGTTTGAGGATGCATTGGTGCTGCCTTGTGGCCATAGCATCCGGCGTTCTTTGTTGGATGCAAAGTGGAATAGCAAGGAGGACCCTCCCTGTCCAGGATGCTATGAGGAGGCTTACAATGGTATTTTAGAAACATGGAGTAAGAGTGAAAGTAAGGGTCAGCTTATGACTTGCCAGGAAGGAAAGGTAAGGATTTGTCTCTTAAGGAACAGAATTATTCTACAATGGACATGCCTGCATTCTTTTCACAGAATATGTTATATCGTAATGTGCTTACTTGCATTGACTTCACTGAATACCTTGTGCTGTGATGCACTTGCCTGCATTCTTTTTATTAAACACCTTCTGGTATAATGTTCTTACTTGCCTCATTTTCAGTGCATACCACATAATTCACTTTGGTGAATTCTTTTTCACTGAATATCATTTAATGTGGAACCGTACGTTACATTTCTGCTTTCATTTTCTGTCATTATTGTAGGTAACTCAAAACATGTATTTTCTGGACTTCTGTACTGAAATGTGTTTTACTTGTTTGTTTGTCTACTGGGAAAGTTCAGCTGGGTAATACCCGTTTTCTGCAGAGTCCCGGGGAGAAAAGCTCCATTTGCTTACATTGCATTATACTAAGTCCTAGTTAAACAGAAGTAGCTACATCACATCATATTATTTTGTTTTAAAGTGTTACCCACCATACCAATTTTTATCAAATTAATTAATGTATTAATTTGGTTTTTGTTTGGTTCCGTCACAGCCAGTTGCCATCAGCTGTGTTCACCAACTGTTGTACAAATGTTTGTGAGCATTCAAAAGATTAGTAACAGGGGAGTGATGGCCCTCCAAAAAGAAATGTACATCCA
Source organism: Protopterus annectens (assembly GCF_019279795.1). Taxonomy (NCBI): domain Eukaryota; kingdom Metazoa; phylum Chordata; order Ceratodontiformes; family Protopteridae; genus Protopterus; species Protopterus annectens. The sequence continues at coordinate 1,372,995,251 of NC_056735.1, read as the reverse complement.
TTTACTTTGCATTGCTGCATTATAATTCTTGTTTTACATTTAAATTGATTGTCAGCATGAACAAAAGATGTCAGCCTCCCCCCAGTACATCAGTATATTTTTCCCTGAGGCTACATTATGCTTTATGTTCTATCTATTTTAATGCAAACATTTGACAATGTTTTAAGAGCGGGTAAGGATTTACCCCCCCCCCCATCCACCACCAATTCCCTTGTGTATCCTTTTTAAATCTCAGCTGTTGCTTTATATTTTATGATTATATTGTATGTTACCTGCTTGGTTATTAGTTCTTGTGAATATTTGGTGAGTTTCTTCTGCAAGAATACAATTTAATAAATGCAATGTAGAAGTGACCTTGCTTGCAGCACAGTGTCAGGACTTTCTGTCTGGAAGTTTAACCTGAATTAACATGACTATATTGCTTCTTAGCCTTATAACTTTTAAACAGTTTGCCTGTAACCAGGGTTTACTGTAAGTACTAAGCAGTCTGTAATGGTTTGCTCTTCCAGTGTCAGGCATGGTTGTGATGTGTGGATGTTTGTCAGAATGCTCAGTAGACCACAGGCACTCTGGGTATAGTGGTGCTTATTTAGACCATTTCTATAAAACGTACAGTATAACATGAAGCTGCTCTATAGTTAGACTTTAAAAGCTCTAAACCTGTATGTATGTTTGTATTTATTTATTTAATTAGCAATTGTTAACGGGTTGGTACTTTAAGATGTCATCTAACCATTTACTGCCCCATAGCTATTCTCTCTCCACTCTCCAAAATACTAGAGAGATACATACATTCTCAGGTCTCAGACTACCTCCTTACTAACAATCTCCTTTCCAATACTCAGCATGGTTTCCAACCAAACCATAGCACCACCACTGCCTTACTCTCCTTTACTAACACTATCCTTCAGCATAAAAACAATGGCTATCTCCTCTCTGCTACTTTCCTAGACCTATCTAAAGCATTTGACATGGACCCACACAAACAACTCATCTCTGTCCTCAATAACCTATCCTTCTCTCAATCGGTCACCAACTGGTTTCAGAGTTACTTGTCTGATCGCCAACAATCCATTGTATGGCAGAATGACATATCTTCCCAACTACCTGTCTCCATAGGGGTTCCCCAAGGATCCATCCTTGGACCCCTACTCTTCTCTGTTTTCACCAATAATCTAGCCTCTGCCACCAAACATGGCACACTCCTACAATATGCGGATGACTCAACTATCATCTGCTCAGTCCAGTCCCTACCCAAACTGCAAAAAGTCACACAGGAAGCCTTTTCCTCTGTTGAAACTTGGTTATCAGATGCCCAATTAATACTCAACCCAAACAAAACTAAACTACTCATCTTCCAACCCACCAAAAATACTCAAAACAACTCTCACTTTAACATCACAGCAAAATACAACACCGCTATATATCCAACTGAACACACCAAATTGCTAGGAGTGGAAATAGGCAATAAACTAAAATTTGACATTCACATATCCATGACCATAAAAAAGTGCACAAAAAAATTAGGAGCGTTATACAGAAATAAGCAGCAAATATTTCAATAGCAAATTCCCACCTTATCTCCACCCTACGTTATGCCTCTCCAATATATACCATCCTAAGACAATGCGATCTAAAGCTAGAGACCTGCTACAACAAAATTGCCAAATTCTCCACAGGAGCATCCTACCGTAGTCACCACTGTCTCTCACTTGCTGAACTGGGCTGGCTTGAGCTCCCTCACCTCCTTCAATGGTATCAACTATCACTCGTCCACAAACTACTAAACCATCCACTAAATGTCCCATCCCTCCAGAATCTACTCCAACCCTATCGCACCACCAGACCACTAAGATCCAGCAACAAAAATCACTTTCAGATCACTAAAGCCAATAACTCTGCTGGTGAAGCACTATTCTCTTGCACCATAGCCAAATTATGGAACTCCCTCCCACTCACAATTACCTCCGTACCATCATGCACCCACTTCAAAACTTTACTAAAAGCGCACCTAAAAACATTCTGGCTATGCCCTTGCAACTGCCACACTAATATCACCCACCCCATCCAACCACTACCTTTCTTTCCACCACACTAACTACCTTGATTATAGCAAGGTCAGATGCTCATAAGCCTAGTACTTATTATACAGCAGGAACCTCTTATTGTAACATTTGTTAATGTCTGTTATGTACTTCACAGATAAAGATTCTAGTTGTCTACTGATGTACTATGTTCTTCATCTGTAAATATGTTTGTAATTAATTGCTATGTTAAATTGTTAATCGCTATGTAATCCGTTAATCGCTATGTAATCCAGTGTAACTACTGTCTATCTTAACTGTGGAGCTTTTCTCCCCGGGCCTCCACTGAAAATGGACCTATATCCAGTCGGACACTCCCGGTCAACAAATGTAAATAAATAAATATACCTTTTACAGTGAATAGGGTGGAGAGGTCACGTTAAGATTTTTTCGTAAAAATATACTTAAGGTATACAGACAAGAAAAATATGTACAAAATTAGTCTTGCATTATTTATACTCCGTGCTACTGAGATTTTTTTTTTGTCCTTGTTATTACATTGATCATCGTAAATTATTTCCAACTTTGTGCCAAGTTTGTCATAGACTTTTCAGATTGTGAGATTTTTTTTATACACGCTTAAAAAAAATACATTGTGATCACCTCTTGGACTGCATGTATATCTAGTTTCTTTAGCAGTCTTCCAAATCTAGATTGTTTAATAGGACTGTTCTCTCTGGACATTTGCTTTTATGACAGTTCTTGGTGTTTATTGCCAGTTACTGCCAATGACCCTTACTGACTGAAGCCAATTATTTTGAGATGTGTGCAAGGCAGGAAGTTCAGGGTGGCCATTTCTTTTTTCTTTAGCAGTGCCGTAAACCCTACAGAGTGACGAGACAGCACTGTCAATATCTGGCCCCGATTAATCTTACCCACAGCATGACAATTTTTAATACATTCCTCTGGGCCACCTTACGATCTTCCATTGCCGTGCTGATTGGTACCTGTCAACGTTCCCATGGGGGCTGTCTGGCCTGTGGAAGATCTAACTAAAGAGTTCTGAGACCCCCCCCCAACCCCATTTACCTTGGCCTGCCATACCTGTCCTGCCTACCATCACAGAAGGGAGGAATATTCCTCCCTTCTGCCAAACTCGTCTCTTACCACTTTAAGTGTACGCCCTTCCCTGCAAAACCTACTTGTAATTCTGCATAGAAAACCTGCATACCCTCCTGTGACAAATGGACCATGTCTCCATCATACCCATTTGACAAATGTACCCCATCATACCTCTGTGGCCATCTGACCCCAATGCCAGGGTGAGGAATATACAGTGCTTTATAGCATTTTAGGTGCATTGCTAGGGGGGAAATGTCTCTGAGCTGGCAGTTGTCTTAATATTGAAAATTTCTATTTTTTTTCAACAGTACTAGTTTTGACATTTCCGATCGTATATTTTTGTTGAACTTTCCTGGTGTAGCTCCATCATTGTAATATCCTATATGTGCATCCTAGGTTTATCCCTTTGTGACAAATAAACCAGTGTCTGAATTTTCCAGATGGCCAGTTGGCCAGTCGGCCAGTCTCCCCTCTCACTTGTATAAGGGGCTAACTTTTCTTCCTGCTGCACACCAGATGTTGGCCCAGACTTTCAACAACATAGGAGCAGGCGCTTACCTGTGTCCAGTAGTGGTTACTAGTGATCTAGTTCTGGTCAGACTTGCTTATCTGTGTCCAGCAGTGGTTACTAGTGATCTAGTTCTGGTCAGACCTGCTTATCTGTGTCCAGCAATGGTTACTGGTGATCTAGTTCTGGTCAGACTTGCTTATCTGTGTCCAGCAGTGGTTACTGGTGACCTAGTTCTGGTCAGACTTGCTTACCTGTGTCCAGCAGTGGTTACCGGTGACCTAATTCTGGTCAGACTTGCTTACCTGTGTCCAGCAGTGGTTACCGGTGACCTAGCTCTGGTCAGACTTGCTTACCTGTGTCCAGCAGTGGTTACCGGTGACCTAGCTCTGGTCAGACTTGCTTACCTGTGTCCAGCAGTGGTTACCGGTGATCTAGCTCTGGTCAGACTTGCTTACCTGTGTACTGTAAACAACCAGGATGGTTACAGGATGTTTCCTGTATCATGTCACAGGTATAGATTTTTCACTAAAGTTAAGGCAGCTTTTGAGATGCCTGGTGGATCAGTCCGGGTGTGAACAACACCCCTCAAGCCTTTCCTGTATTGCTGTCATCAGCTCCCTCCCCAGCTGTAAGTCCACGTCAGTGTTGTTCTGCTCCAAAGTGCTGCCGTTTCCACTGTGTATTGAACTCTAATGCTACCTTTCTGTCCACATGATTTAGCTTTTCGTATTGATTCCCACATCCTGCACTGCTAGATTCAGCCTTGTCTCCTCAGTTAAGAGGTTAATCCACTTTCATTCTCCCACAGATGTGACTGAAATTAACACCCTGAAGAGTGCAACACCCATTCATTACCCTGAATCACTCAAGGAGTCGCTTTTTTCTTACTCCAGACATTTTCTGTGTCATCTCAGTCATCTGTAGCAGAGCTAGAGTTTACCCTTCAGCCATTTAGCTACCCAGTTCCTCAGTCATATTTCCCCTAGTCTAGCTAGTTTCCCTAGCAGCCATCTGTATGACTGAGAAAGCCATGCAGACCACGGCTACTGGTACTGATAAGAAGGCGACATAAATTTCAGTTAGATTTTACTGGCAGCTCCTCTCATCCATAAACCCATGTTATAACTTATTTTAGACGTAGTTGTGCTCTGGAACTTCGACCATCATTTCCTCAGGATCTTCCCCATAACTTACCTTTCATTTCTGGTAAACTAACATGTAGTTCTCTGGGTTCTTCCTCAGTTTGTGCAGTGGTATCACACTTGCTTTCTTCTAGTCCTCAAGCAGTTCCGTACTGGACAGTGTTCTGTTGATCCTCCTTCAGGGAATCTGTCAGCACATTGGCCAAATTCCTGAAAATCCTTGGAAGCAGGTATCAACGTAGTCCTTGAACTTTAGCCTCCCTTAGGGCAGATGGCTCCATCTTAGGTTTTTTACTTGCAGAAATGATGCTTATCCAGTGCTTTGTTACTTTGTCATACCTCCCTTCAAGCATGTCAGTCTCTTCTTGCTTTACTTTGTGATGGCTGAAACAAAAGTATTTAATCAGTGCCTCAACTTTTTCCCATTTATACATGGTGCCCCCATTCTTCACTCAGCCCGGTGTTCTGCCCCTGTTTCTGTTTTCTGCTGTGCATTTAAGTAATTTTTTCCCACTTCCACTGAGTGTGTCGCCATCCTTTGCTTTACTTCCTAGCCTCACACTCCTGAGTAGCCACCCTGCCCACCTCCTCTTTCTACTGCTACCCGAAACCTCTGGAGAAAGGCAGGAGTACTTTGACCCTGACTCATTTCCACAGCTTGTTCACTACCTGCAACAAAACTGCAGTGATTGAGGTGTACCAGTTTCAGTAATAACAATGTTGCAGTTATTGTTGCAAAAATCCCAATACATTTTCAGTTATGGTTTAGTACGGAAATCGGTCTGTATGATGCAATAAAGTATGTCAACGTAATGCCAACTACACATTGCAAAAATGATCCAAATTATGTTTTTAGCAGCTAGATACTAACAGTATATGCAAAGCTATTAGCTAATTTGGTGTCAGTGGAATTAAATAAAAATGCTAATGTTGTATATTTATGAAAATCATTGATCATCTGACAGATGTGCATGTGCATTATTTGTGAATTTATCCATGTGCATGTAAAACACACTACTACAAAATATATACAAAGATTTTTTTCTGAGTAACAGTTATATAAAGCCATTAACAGAGTAAACAGAAATTCCATACAGTATCATCACTTCAACAGAAATTCCAATAAGTTAACCATTTTAATTGAAATAAACTTGAATAATTTAGTTATATAAAAATGTAAAGATCATAATTAATAGACTTTCATGTTTGTAGTTATATTGTCACCTAGTACTAAACCATGACAAATGACTCCAAGCTGTACCTGTCAACCTGTTAAACAACAAACCTGGAAATGTACCAGGGTGCAGTGAGTTTGTGTGTGTGTGTGGGGGGGGGTTCAAAATTGTGCTGCTGTCCCCTCAGCTAAATAAAAGGGGGAGCAATAAGTACAGGAAGGCATGTCTCTATATACCGTATCTGAAAACACAAGAGTTAAGGAAAGTGGCAACAGTAAGGGAGGAGGCAGAAAGAAAAGAAGAGGAAAGGCTAGGAAAGTTGTAGTAACCTGTAGTACTAATACACAGAAAAGTAATATTCAAGTTACAGTAAAGAACAGAGAGGAAGATATGACTAAAAGTAGCTTTAAAATAACACTGACGGAAATTAGGACAGTATTACAGGAACCACTGTCAGATAGTTGCTGTTATGGATCACAGAACAAGTACTGAAGGATAAACTGCAAATGTGAGGATGTGCCTTGTGAGTGGAGGTCATTGTAGGTCTTTAAGTACTACAGTAGGAAGGATCTTTTAGGCAGGAAGTAACCTGTATAGGCTAAGCTTTATCACTGTGGTCTGGGAAGGAGGGGAAATAGAGATCCAAATGTGAGGTGCATGTTGCAGAACACTTTGTCAGAATCCAGGATGGAAAAAAAATGTTGTGGCATAAGCACCTTGCGTGCACATCCTGCTACTTTTTATCCATTTGTGGTACATACAGTTCTTAACACCATTACCTAAACAAGACTGCTAAATCACAAGTCATTGTTGAAGTTATAGCCACAAATCAGCCTCGTGGCATGGCACATTTAATGGAAAACTCTATACTGCAGTTAACCTTACCCAAGAGTTATTTTTCTTACTATAATATTGTCAAAATATTTCATTGTGCCTTTCAGTTTTGTCAGTGCCTCTTTCCCCTGCCCTAGATCACAAAGATCGCAGCATATTCTAATATGTTCAGATTTTATATTTCAGGAAGTAATCTGCCTGGGCCTATAAGATCTACGGTACACAGTAGTCAGCCTTTTGGCTAAAATGAAGTACAGCAGAGTGACACGACGGTTGACCTAACATTCTCTGTAGGTCTTTGTATTTGTCAGCCCCCCCCACCATACCTCTCAACTATCCAGATTTTTGCCTCATAGTTTGTCTGTTCCTCATAAAATTTGTGGTTTTGTGGCAAGTCACAAGTTAGTACATAATGACATAAGTTTGCGTTTCAGATTTCATAGCCTTCAGGAAATGTATGCTAATACAAGCATTGTTATTCTAACAACTTTCTAAGTTTATAAGATCAGTATTTAAAATATGTCCCTATTTTTGGGCCTTTAGCTCCCCATTATGTTAGGCTTTGTCCAGATTTCTTGTGCTAAGAGTTTGAGAGGTATGCCCCCCACATGCAGAAGACTGCGTTTTTATAAGGTCAGTTAAGTGTAGACATAGTAGCCAAAATAAAATTCTTTTCCAAAGAATCACTTATGTGATAAGTCCTATGTGCTAACACACCAGGGATGAGTATGTTATACAATAACACTATATAAACACGCTCATTTTCCCCTCAATGTTTTTTAACACCATGAAACTGCCTCATTCACATCATAAAGTAATTCAAGTTCATGAAATTAGTATTGGTTCTGCCTTTGATGTTTGCCAAAAGTACCCCCAATGTACCACAAAACTGCCTCCTGTACTTCAGGAGAGAAGGTACTTGTATTGGTAACATATATTTAAATATGCTTGGAAACTATTTTTGTTAGATCATTTGCTTTTATTACCATTATAACAGAGTGTCCTTACTGCACTTTGCTCTAGTGGCTGTGAGTACACTGCAGTCACTAAGTGTAGTTATTTCAGTAGCTGGTGCTGCTACATTTGTCCTCCTTTTCCTTAGCTACAGTGTCTGGCTTTCTTGCTTCTGTTTTCTTAACTGTTGATATTGGAGGGTCCCATGTGGTCAGCACTTCATTTTCAGTAATTCTTTGTGGTTTATGGTTTCGATGCTTCTCGGCTATTTGTAGACTGCAATGTTTGTATAATCCCCAGTTTAACAATCTTGCCACGTTATTTTGCTATTGACTTTGGCCATTGAAGTGTTGAGAATTATTTTCTGTGTAACTGCATATATTTTAAGCACAGTCTAAAAACAAATATTGCAGGCTTTAACATGTCTTTTGAAGTCAGAAGTGTTAGCCACAACGGATGAAAGCTACTAGGATTATAAGCTTGGGGCTCAGTCCTGATCTTTGACAAGGGTGGACCTTATCCGAGATGCAGAAGATACAAATAATAATAATATGTATCTTTGACATTCTCCAGCATGGTCACTGGCTGTTTGGCGTTTCTGCGGTAGCTCTTGTCCTCCAACTGAAGCTGCATGATTGGTAGGAAGGGCAGTGGGATGTTTTGGGTTATATTACCTGCCTTGGGTAGCCTGGAAGACAGTTCCAGAGGCAGCAGTGTCACCTACTCTGATTGGAGTATCAGAGCTTTTTGTTTAACAGGAAACTTCTTTGCCTATGTCATTAACTCAATAATCATAACCTCACTGACAATTTTAGTTACAAGCATTTTACATCAGAGAGCATACTGGTATGATTTTATTTACAAACATTATATATCACTTATGTCCGCCCAATCATTCAGTCAGACATTAGAGTGCATTCATATCCTGCCTTCTTTTAAACACCATTCCTCTCGTATTGTTCCCACAATTCCTATTTTCCCTATGCAATGCCCTGCTACCCTTTTCTAAAGATCCCAGTTCCATTTTTTTTTTCTGTTACTACTTCTACTAAAGTTGGCTTAGACTTTGATTTCCATTTTCTAGTAATTGCCTTTTTGCCAGCCACCAAAATTAGACTGAGCAAGGCCTTAATATGTGTAGGCAATTTCGATTCTCTAGCAAAGCTCATAAAAATCATTTCACTAGTTACACCAGTCTGCTCACCTGGTATCTGAAAGAGTAGTCTGCAGGGAATCTTAAGTCTGTCAACTCATTACACTTCCAGAAAATGTGTTCCCAGTTACCTCTTTCTTCCTGTCATACCTCCAATATGTCTAGCTGAGGAAACATTCTCTGGAGTCCACTTGGGGTATAAAAATATCCATGCAAAAATCCTAAATCTTCTAGATTTTGTTTCATGTTTGGGAAACAAACCCATTTTTTCTTTGTGAACGCCATATCCAATCTCTCTCCCCAATCCTTTCTAACATCCTCAGACTGATTCTTGTATATCTTATCATGCAGTATTTTATACAGCAGCTTCTGTTCTAGATTCTACTAAAAACTTTACCATTGCTCAACTCTTGTTGAAGACCCTACTATTTCTTTCTATTTGCCCTCCCTATCAAGGATTGATATCAGAGTATAGGCAACCTCTAATCAGCAGTCCAACAATTCTTAGGCCGTTTCCATTCTATTACCTTTCCTTCTAGTTATTTGCTCCCAATGCCTTGGTTCCTTTGCCAGTCTTCTCCAATAAATTCCAGCCCCCTCTTGCCTGTTATTGGTATCCCTAATTGCAGTCATCCCTATCAGTAGAATCTCCTTTCTCCATTCCTGTGTTGGCTTAGTTCTTAGAATATTTTTTGCTACTTTATGAATGTATTATTCTGTATGATTATTGTTTTTTCTCCTAAAAGGTTTGCATCTAAAAGCCCAGTCTCTCCATATTTGTTGAGCTTCCCCTCCGTTTCATCATTCTCCCTTTCCACTTTGAATTATAGTTTTCTGCTTATGCTATGTATAGGAGCCTTAACTGTGTAGCTCTGAAATACCCCTTCAAATCGAGCCATCCCATTCTGCCTTGTACTGTAAGAATCAGCTTATCCCACTTGACTGTTGCCGTCTTCCCCTCCTAGATAAAATCCTTAAGCTCTTTATTAATTGCTATGCACAACTTCTCCTCTGGTTGATAAAATATGCCTGACCTGCATATAAAACTAAAGGGACTACAACATTCTACCTGCTTGTATCTTACTATCCATCTGCATATAACAGAGCTTCCAATTTCTCAGTTTTTTTAGTATCTTCCCACATATCCTTAGTTGCCACACCCGAATCATTTTAACCATACTCCTAAATACATTTTATAATTTCCCCATAAATGTGGCTATTACTGAACCAATTCATATGTGGGTACATACAGTGGATATAAAAAAGTTTAAACACGCCTGTTAAATACCAGGTTTTCGAGATATAAAAAAATGAGACCACAATACATAATTTCAAAACTTTTCCCATCTTTAATGTGACCTATAACCTGTACAATTCAATTGAAAAACAAACATCTGTTAGGGGGAAAAAAATAAAAAAAGTACAATAAGCTGGTTGCGTTAAGTGTGCACACCCTTAAACTAATACTTTGTTGAAGCACCTTTTGATTTAATTACAACTTTCAGTCTTCTTAGGTAGGAGTCTGCCAGCATGGCACATATTGACTTGGCAATATTTGCCCACTCTTCCTTGCAAAAGTGCTCCAGAATTGTCAGATTGCGAGGGCATCTCTTGTGCACAGCCCCCTTCAGGTCACTCCACAGATTTTCTATTGGATTTAGGTCTGGGTTCTGGCTGAGCCTTTCCAAAACTTTAATTTTCTTCTGGTGAAACCATTCATTTGTTGATTTGGATGTATGCTTGGGGTCATTGTCATGTTGAAAGGTGAAATTCCTCTTCATCTTCAGCTTTCTAGCAGACGCCTGAAGGTTTTGGGCCAAAAGTGACTGGTATTTGGAACTGTTCATAATTCCCTCCACCTTAACTAAAGCCCGAGTTCCAGCTGAGGAAAAGCAACCCTAAAGCATGATACTGCCACCACCATGCTTCGCATCACCAAAAGAACACCACCCCCATGGTGAAGTGTTTTTTTTTTTTTTTGCGCCAAACGTACCTTTTGGAATTGTGGCCAAAAAGTTCAACCTTTGTCTCCTCAGACCATAACACATTTTCCCACATGCTTTTGGGAGACTTGATGTATTGTTTTGAAAATTTTAGCCGGGCCTGGATGTTTTCTGTGTAAGAAAAGGCTTCCCTCTTGCAACCCTACCCCATAGTCCAGACATATGAAGAATACGGGAGATTGTCACATGTAGTACATAACCAGTACTTGCCAGAAATTCCTGCAGTTTCTTCAGTTATTAGTTTAAGGGTATGCACACTTGTGCAACCAGCTTATTGTACATTTTTTATATTTTTCCCCTAACAGATTTGTTTGCTTTTTTCAGTTGAATTGTGCAGGTTATAGGTCACATTAAAATGAGAAAAGTTTTGAAATGATTGTGATCTCATTTTTTATATCCGCTGTAGCTTACCGCTGTTGTCTTTGTTTTATCTTCATTAATTTTGTATCCTCAAAAGATTTGAAACTATCTCAAAGTGTTTCACGCAAGAGAGAATGCCCTCCACGATGTGTGTTAATGTGTAATTAATGCTTACCCAGGGATGTTGTGAGGCCCGATGCTGCAGGCATAGGGCCTCTACACCCCTGGAAGGGCATTAATTGCATATTAATACATACCCTGGAGGGCATTATTGCGCTTAGCAAATGGGCTGTCTAAAACTGTTGTTTTATTTACTTGTGTTTTTTTAAGTTCTATTTTTTTTTTAATACATTTTTAATGTAAAATAGTTCCTCCACCTAATGTTTCATACTTGCTGTAGTATATGTTAATGGTGTTGGCAAAAACATTTTGCATCCAAAATATATTAAAAAACAAAAAAAACAAAACAGTACTTAAAAAAAAATACTTAAGTAAAACACAACAATTTTAAAGAGAGCCCATTCTCTAAGGGCTGGCAGAGATCATAGTTTCTTCACTCTCTCTCACACATGCTACCCGGGATCGTTGGTTCACTTCCGCACTTCAGTCTCACACTCTCTCCCACACACACACTCTGCTTTCATGCACACATTCACTCGCACAAGATCGGTCTCACCGTCTTTCTTTGGTGTCAGTCTTCAGCTGCTTTCATACACAAATTCAGTCTCACTGTCTCTCGATCTCGCTCTCTCTCACACAGTCGCCTCTGCTTACATGCATGCATTCTCTCACACATCACTCTCTGTCTCATACAGCCACACTCTATCAAGCTTGCTCTCTCTCTTACTCTTACTCTTATACATGCATACAGTCTCTCTCTCTCTCTCACACACACACACTTTTTTTGTCGTCTTTTGTTAACATTTTACACTCACTGAACAGCAGAAGCGCTGCTTAGGGAGTGTAAAATAATGGCGGCCGTTTCATTTTCTGGGTCCGAAATCCACGGCAGCTTGATATGCTACCGTGAAGTGGCTGACTCATTTTTCTGTGGGCATTACTTGCACATTAATCAGCTGCTCAAGAACGCTCGTTCTCCAGTCAGAGTACTGATGTACAGTAAGCCCATTTTCTGAAACACTGTAATGTCTTTTTGTGGTTTTATGAGGTATAAAATAATATTGTCTGCAAACTGAGCCAGCTTTTCTTGACTACCATACCGATTATATCCTTGAATTTCCGAGTGCCTTATGTTCTTTGCCTGCGGTAACAAATATAATGCAAATAACAAAGGGGAAAGAGTATACCCTGCCTGGTTCCTCTGCTCAAGCAGAAATCATCGGAGAGGAACCCACCCACTTTAATTTTCGCCTCGTATATCCTCCTAACCAACCTTATAATTTTATCAAGGAATGCAAATGCTTCCATTGCTCTGCTCATAAAATCCCAGTTTACTCTGTCAAATGCTTTCTCTGCATCAAGACCCACCAACAACAGTGGTATGTTCTTATATTCTGCTTCCCTCTGGATCATTGGGGTTCTGTTAATGTTGCCAAATGTTTGCCTCCCCTCCTCAAAACCACATTGATCCATATCTATCAGTTTTGGTCTCACCTTTACCATCTGTTAGCCATTATAGACATACACTTTTTATAATCTTGATTTAGTATTGAAATGGGCCTGTATGAAGCTGGATCCGATGAATCTTTACCCTGTTTAGGTATTGCAGCTACCACCACTTTCTTCCATTACGTTGGTGGTACTTCTCCTCTTAAAATACTGTTAAACGAAACCTTCCGCATCTTTATCAGTTTTTCCCCTCCTAGCTTCCAAACTTCCACAGGAATACCATCTATTCCTTAGGACTTTCCTGTACATGGGTTATACATCACCGTTTTTAGCTCATCTCATATCCTAACTATTAGCAATTGAGCTTCATCTACCTCTAACCTTGGCATATTTAATTCTTCATAAACATTTCCATTTGTACCTTTTCTTGATTTCCATATTTCTTTGCTTTATACAGACTTTAGAATTTCTGAAATTTTTCTAATACCTCTACAGGATCTCTTGTTATCTTCCTTGTTAGGCTCCCTAAGCTTATCAACAGCCCTTTCTAGTGTCTGTTGTCTGATTTGTCGTGCTAAAAGTTTTTCTGCTGTATGAGTTCTTATTAAGAAACAGTTGCTTAACAGAAGTCTTTCTGAACTCTGCCACATTATCGAGGTAATCCCTTATTTTCTGTTTAGCATTCTGAGGTTGCTCCTCTTCTTGTTCTATGAGATTCCCTTTATTTTATAATACTTTAACATTTGTCAATCCCTCTAAATAATTCTCATTACTTCTTAACTATATCTCTTTTATTTTATTTTATTTTTTTAAGTTACACCCTATTTTTAAACTCCACATCTGAAGTAGTTTACTTCATTTGGTCTTCAGCCTGTGGGTACCGGATCCGTATTGGATCAGAGCCGGACAGTTCAGTAGCTTCTGTTCCAGGCTCCTCCCCTTACCCATAATACACCTCCACTACCTTTCAACCCCCAGATCTCATTTGCTGCGGCTTGGCTGAAACATTGTGATCCTGAGCTCCAAGTTAGTGAGTTGGGTTTCTGATAAATTAAGCAGTTTTTTGTCATAGTTGTTTGAGTGTAACTGTTAGTGTTGGTACCCTCTCCTCCTCCCCTCGCTGATGTCGTGTTTAGGGCTTTTTCAGTAGTTTTCAGTGTTAGTGTGTTGCTTCTCCTCCTCCCTCAGTGTTCTGTGTGCCTTTGAGTGTGTGGTGAGTGGGTCCGAGTAGAAAATAGTTCATTTTTCTCCTTTTTCCTTCTCTTGTTGTGTGTGCTGTTTATTCTTTAGAGACATGGCTGACTCCAAGCCTGTCTTCAAGAGGTGCACTGAGTGTGGCCACAAATTGTCACCAGCCGATAGCCACACTCTTTGCATTATGTGCTTGGGTGTAGCACATTTAAGCACTGACTGTACCATTTGTGTGGGTTTTAACTCTCGTGCTATTAAGGATAGAAAGGCTAAGTTGGCCCTGAAAGGCCTTCTACCCACTACTGAGGCGGCTGCCTCTTCCACTGCTTCAATCACAGCAGCTGCTGTGGCCACCTCTCCTTCCTCTCTTGCCCTTGCTTCTCCTCCCTCCCAGGCTGGCACTCCCATTTCTAAGCCTGTGGAAGTGGAGCACAGAAGGGGCAGAGAGAAGGAGGGAGAGCCTAGACCAGAGAAATGCAAGAGGTCCCTGGACCTTTCTTCTACTCCAGGCAAAAGTCAGGCTAGGATCTGTGACTCCCCTCGGCTCCGATCTCTGAGATTTTCTCCGGAGCCAGAGGAGCCATGACCACCATCTAGGGCCTCAGTTCCTCGACCCGCCAGGTCGGAGTCCGTGGCCTCGTCAAGATCCACCCAAAACTTATCTGAAGTTGACATGGATAAAATGATGAGGAGGCTCATTCATACTCTAATCCAGATGGGAGTCTTGCCAGCCCCCTCTCCCTCTGGAGGGGAGAGTTTGCTTCCTTTCTTCACACCAATTTCTCCTTCTCCGATCCATCCACCGGGTTTGGAATATTTCGATCAGAGGATGGCCTTAGTCAGGGGGTCAACGCCGATGGTACCTGTCTCCTCGATGCTGGCAGCTGCCTGGAGCTTGTCAGATCTGACCAGTTCAGATCCGAGTGGCTCTCGGAGCCGGTGCCTGGGTGTCGGATCTGAGGGAGCGGAACTTTTTCCATCGGCTCTGATGTCGGGCCAAGTTCCTCCCCTCGGAGCTCTGTCCACTTCGGGCTCGATTACGATTCCCTCATTGGATCCGGGGAGAGCGGCTTCCTTAATGGTGTCCCAAGAGGGTTCTCCGTTGGCTTTTGACATGGTAGAAGGGGTTCTCTCCACTTGATCAAGAACCTTGACCATTTCCTCGGACTCCGCCTTGACTCCCTCGGCTCTGTCTATGAAATCCCATCATTTTACCAGAGGGACAGCCCATGCTCGAGGACCCCCTGACAGTTCCCCCCTGAGGATCAAGTGGCTTGCGAGTTCCCCCCGGAGAGCCCCACCATAAGCATACATGTAAGAGGAGGCACTTGGACTCCCCCAAGTCCCTCACCGAGGACACTGATTTGGATGATGGGGAAGGTTCCCCCAGGTCACCTCCCAAGGATGTCTCCTTTGGAGACGTCATGGAAATCTTATGCTAGCAGGGAGGTTGGTCCACCCCCAAACCTTCTTTTGACGAATCCATGTTCCTGGAGGCTTTTGGCAAGAGCCTGTCTACTTCCTGGGTGTCCCCTCCCGCAGATCCCCTGGTGGACCTGGAAGGAGCCGGACACCGTGGAACCCATCCCAAAATGTTCAGACAAGATCTTGAGTCCACCCTCAGACCAGTGTGGAACAAGGGCTCCCCTGTGTATGCTATGGTGGTAGCTGCAGCCACTAAAAAGGAACTAGCCTAGGAGAGTTCCTCGGTTCATCCCCCCGACCGAGAGTCTTGGATGATGGACTGCTTAGCGAAGTGGGTTTATGCTTCAGCGACCTTTTCCATCAGGGCGCTGAACTACCTGGCCCACATTACTAGACTACAGAGCGACCTGGTCAAGGAACTGGCTGAGTCTCCCCGTAAGTCCATGTCGCAGGACAGAAACACGTTCTTCGTGAGGATGGCCACTTTAAAAGCAGTTTCCAGTACATCCATGTGACTCGTTTCACATGCTACTGAAGGAGTGGCTAGGGCAGCTGTTACAGTGTGCCTGGTTACACATGCGAGTACTACAGTGGACTGTAGCAGTGCAATGGTCCCTGTTGGATCTTCCATTATCATATCCAATACACCTCAGTCGAGTCTGCAGGTCGTCCCTTCTTTGGTGGATGTACTCTCCGGAAATCTTGGAGGGACTACCTTTTGTTCCAGTCCCTGTCCAAGCCACAGTGACCATGGATGCCTCCCAACTTGGGTGGGGAGGGGCATTGTTTGGGCAGGGCAGTCGAGACCTGTTGAGACCAGTTTGCATATAAACGTTCTGGAGATGAGGGCAGTCCTTTTGGAGTTGCAGGCCCTTCATGCCTTTCTGAGAACCATTGCAATTCAATCAGACAACATGGCAGTGGTCTGGTATGTCAACAAACAGGGAGGGACCAGATCTTACCCCCTTTGTCACAAGGCCATTAGGGTTTCGGAAAGGGCAGTCTCCACCGGTCGCTTTCACATAGCAACGCACATTCCGGGATGGTCCAACATCCATAGTGCCACCCCCATAGTGCCTTTTTTAGGCAAGGCTCAAATTCTAAACCTACCACCCTAGAAAACAAAAATGGGAAGAAACTGAGGGTAATGCTGCTCAATGCCAGAAGTCTAAATCTCAAAATGCATGCATTCGAGGCCCTTCTCAGTATGGAGAACATCGATGTCTGTGCTGTAACTGAAACCTGGTTCAAGGCTCCTGAGAGCACCCCGGCACTATTAGGTTTTACCTCATATCATGCGTTCCGGCCCCAAAACCCGGACCACACCACAAAAGGAGGGGGTGTATCCATATTCATAAAGGATACTCACACCTCCAGGTTGGTGGCAACGCATAAGCTTGGAAACCATCCAGGTGCAACTAACCATAGGCAAAACTGCTCTACAAATAGCATGCTACAGGCCACCCTCTCAAACTCAGGAACCCCACACAGCCTTCCTGAAGACACTGGAGGGTATAAATGTATCTCCAAACACCATCATATTGGGTGACTTCAACTACCCGAATATAGACTGGGAACATTACTCAAGCCCTAACTTTCTAGCCCAACGGTTCCTGGAGTTCATAAATTCAAATGCCATGGAACAGCTAGTCACTGTTCCCACGAAAGGAGAAAATATACTAGATCTCATTGTCACAAACATGGGGACAAAATGCTCCACACGGAAGTATATCCCTCATTGGTGAGATCTGATCATAAACTAATCTCACTGGAAATCCACATGCCCCCACCCCAAACAAAAAGACCATAGTGAAGAACTTCTCTAAAGCAAACTTCACACTACTCAAGACTGGTGTGGTATCCTTCAAGGCCCCTGAGCCAGAGGAAACCACAACCCAAGCTGCGAAAGCCCTTACAAATGCCTTCTATGAACACCTCCAGGACTGCATGGATCAGGCAATCCCAAATAAAACCAAGACTCTTTCCACAAAGGGCAAACATCCAGTCTGGTGGACCCCAGCCATTAACAAACTTTACAATAAGAGGAGAAAGCTATTACATGATAGAACAAAATCCATAAAAGGAAGTCACCCCTGATCATTATTAGTAAAAAATACGAGCACTCATAAAATCAACTAAGGCCAATTTTGAGAGAAAAATTGCCATGGATTCAAGGACAATCATAAGGCCTTTTTCAGCTATGTTAGGAACCTGGGTGGAAACTCCCAGATATGCTCAGAATTAGTCCAAAATGATACAAAAATCACTGAACCCACAGACATTGCCAACATACTGGCAGACAGGTTCAGTGCAAACTTCACCCCTCTCTCTCCCCTAAAGGAGAGATAATTATCCCAGCCGAGTGTAGCCTCCCGGACATCTCAAATGCGCAGGTGAAAGCTGCTCTCTCTAAAGCTAAAACACAGCATCAATGGGACGGATGGTGTCCCCGGCTGTGTGCTACACGAGCTAAATGAGGAATTAAACCCGCACATAAGGCAGCTGTTTAATCTCAACCTTACCACAGGATACGTGCCCAAGGAGTGGCGACGGCAACTGTGGTCCCACTCCACAAAGGCGGCCTCTACGGACCCTGGTAATTACCGCCCATAAGCTTAACAAGTCTAGTCTGCAAAGCTATGGAGAGGATCATAATGGAGCTCATAAACAAAGATATAGGGGACTTGCAGACATTGGACCCGACCCAGTTTAGCTTTGTCAAGGGAAGATCATGCCTTTTGAACTTGGTCGACTTCTTGAAACAGTCACCAAGGCCATTGATGAGGAAAGGCAGTCCATACAGCCTACCTTGACCTTGCAAAGGCTTTCGACACAATGCCCCACTCGGGTATTGTAGAAAAACTTACCAGCTTAAATGTAAACCCATATGTCACAAGATGGGTTGCAAACTGGCTTAAGGACAGAACCCACAGGGTTAGAGTTGCTGGCGCTGTGTCAGACTCCAAGCGGTCACAAGTGGTGTCCCACAGGGCTCGGTCCTTGGCCCCTATTGTTTGGCATCTACTTCTCAGAAGTCCAGGCCAACATGGGAGGACTTTGGCTGACAAAGTTTGCAGGCGACTGCAAACTGGGCCATAGTGGAAAGTGCATCGGACACGGATATCCTTCGGAAGGGACTCACGGAAACAGATAGCTGGTGCCAGAGCCATGGCCTGAAGTTAAACGCCAAAAAATGTATAGTCATACCCTTCGGGAAAAACAAGGTAACCCCAAGCTACCATATAGGTGGCAATACACTAAGCACAGAAGAGGTTATCAGGGACCTGTGGACCCAGGTTGACAGTGGCCTTTCTTTTGACACTCACGTTGCTAAAGTGGTTAGAAAGACCTTCTACATTGCCCACCTGATCATGAAGGGATTCACATCCAGATCTAGTGAGGTCATTGTTCCCCTGTACTCTTCACTTATCAGACCAATGATCGAGTACAATGCCCTATTCGGGATGTATCTCACCCGACATCTGCAGCAATTGGAGAGACCCCACAGTTCCTCACCAAAAGGATAAAGGGACTCCAAAATCTGTCATATGCTGCCAGATTGAAGAAACTCCAGCTCTATTCAGTCGCATACCGTCTGCTCAGAGGTGACATGTGCCTGACATACAAGGCCATGTCCAACCCGGAATTAATGGACATGCTCCACCTCAAAAAATCCAAATCCACCAAAACCACTAGAGCAAGCGACTTAAACCTTAGCACGGATATAAATAGGACATGCTGGAGGGATAGATTTATCACTCAGAGACTCCCTATGCTGTGGAATAAAATCCCGGTCCATGTGAGGCAGAGCACCTCGCTGACTCTGTTCAAGAGAAATCTAGACCTGTGGATGGGAGATCGTAGGTTTACCCCGGGAATCATCTCTGTGTCACTGCTGGACAGAGGCACAACAAACTAATGGGCACAGTATTTTTTCATATAAGGGGTGGCGTAAGCCACAAAAGTTTGGGCTAGGCTTATAAATGCCTTAGGGCAGATAGCCTAGTATAAACCTATGAACCTAGTGGACAGGTTAAGTCGGACTATACTGATGCCTTATGAGTGGTCTCTGAATCATTCAGTAACTGAGCAGATCTTTCTAGAGTGGGGTCAGCCTTGCTGCGATCTCTTCGCATCTCCTTCCAACGCGAAGTGCAGCAAGTTCTTCGCTCTGTACCCCCCCAGCTGGGGGGGTCCCCCAGAGATGCTCTAGTCCATGCTTGGCCTCCCGGTCTTCTGTATGCTTACCCTCCAGTACCTCTTATTCCAAGGTTTCTACAGAAAGCTTGTCGACTGGGGAGCAAAGTGATCCTCATTGCCCCATTTTGGCCTCGCCAGGTATGTTTCCCTTCCTTTGGTCTCATCTTCTGGCTCCGCCTTGGATCCCGTTCAGGATCTTATTTCACACCCTTTGGGGGGGGGGTTCCTCATCCGAGCCTGGACAGTTTGAAGCTCACGGCTTGGCTGCTCCAGTTCCCCTGATTGCTAGGACTCTAATCAGGTCTATTCTGGTGGCAGCTCATAAGTCTTCCACCAGGAAGATTTACCACAGCAAATGGAAACTTTTCCTTTTGGGCTTCTCAAAGGAGTTTAGACCCTTTCATGGCTCCTATTTCTGCCATTCTTGACTTCCTAGCCGGTATTTTTCAACAAGGAGCAAGCTCTTCTACTATCAAAGTTCAATTAGCTGCCATCTCTCATTTTCACATCTGCTTCTGGCATTATTAAAGGTACTTTCCTACCCCCCCCCGATCAAGGATCCTGTTCCCCCATGGGACCTTACTATGGTTCTTCAAGCTTTGGTTGCTCCGCCATTTGAATCTGCAGCAACCACAGATCTTATGTTTTTGTCTTCTAGTCGCTATCACCTCTGCTAAAAGGGTTTCAGAACTGCAAGCTTTGTATATTAAAGTTTCATATATGAGTTTCCATAAGGATGGGGTTTCCCTTTGGACCAATCCGTCCATCCTTCCCAAGGTTGCATTACAAGTTAACATCAATCAGACCATTACATTACCTGTTTGCTTTCCAAATTTTGCTAACAAAATGGAATACAGACTCCACTTGTTGGATGTTCATAGACAATTACTATTTTATTTACACAGGACTAAAACCTTTCGTAAATCTGAGCAATTGTCTGTGTCCTTCTCTAAACCCTTTTTGGGTAAACCTAACTCCAAGGTCACTATCGCCAAGTGGATTTCCTTGTGTATCCTTCAGGTCTATAAGGATAAAGGTTTGTCTCCTCCTGGTCAGGTGAAAGCTCATTTCCACTAGGTCAATGGCTACTTCTGTGGCCTTTTGGTCTAGAGTCTCATTGGATGATATTTGTTCTGCAGCTACTTGGTCCTCATTTCATACCTTTATTTCTCACTACAAATTGGATTTGACTTCTAGAAGGAGAGCATCCTTTGGTTCTGCGGTGCTCCGGAATATCCTTCCATGAGGGCCACCCAGGAGTTTAGTAGGTGGGGACTCTGTCCCACAGGTTGAAGACCAAATTAAGTAAACTACTTCAGATAAAGAAGTTATCTACTCACCATAACGTTCCATCTGAATAGTTCTACTTCATTTGTCTTCAACCGTCCCTCCCTCCTTCCCCCTGGCCTTATCATATGGACAGCTTGTTTGGCTGCAGTTTGTAGGTCATAAGGTAGTCTTTCAGGTTGGGTTCTCAGTATAAGTGGCAGCAAACTCGATCTGGGGGTTGGAAGATAGTGGAGGTGTATTATGGGTAAGGAGAGGAGCTTGGAGCTCAGAACAGATGCTAGTGGACTTACCAGCTCGGATCCGATACAGATCCGGTACCCACAGGTTGAAGACAAATGAAGTAGAACTACTCGGATGGAACGTTATGGTGAGTACATAACTTCTTTTTTAATTTTATCCCACTCCCTAGCTGTATTTTCATAAATAATTTCTATCCTCTTGAATAGCAATAATTTCCACTACCCACTCCTTAAATTCCTCTTGTTTTCAACAGATAGGTGGGAATGCACCAGTGTCTCATTTTAATTCAGTCCCCTGTGTTTTTATTTTTGTTATTGGCACATGATCTGAAATAATTATTGGGTGCATATCATGACCTTCAATTAAATTCACACATTCCTGTGATCTAGCCTAGCCCACATTTTGTATCTTTGGGAATAATATGTAAATTCACTTCAAACTTTTAAAACTGAATTCACATCTGCCATGCCAAATATTTTCATAAATGTCTTCAAAAATCTACCCTCCTTTGTTATATTTTTTCCTTCTGCCCCCCCCCCCCCCGACACATCTTCACTGTTGCAAGTCAAATTCCAGTCTCCACCAATAAGTAATATTCCTTGTTGAAAGCTGATTTCTCCCAGAATTTTATTATACTCCATTATAGCAGTATTAGGTGGAATATAAAAACATGCCAGTGTAATCCTGCTCCCTTGCCAGTAGCCCCTTAGTACTACAAATCTACCTTCATTTCATATATATATATATATATATATATATATATATATGTATATTATCCTCTTCTATCACTATTGGAGCTCCGTTTGCAGTTAATAAGTACCCCTCTCTTCCTTTGTCCCAGGTATTCCACTGAATAACCATCCTGACTGAAAACTTTTCTTTATCAAATTCACATGTTCAATTCTTTCCAAGTGTGTCTTGCACTCCACTTTTTTAATATAGTTCACTACTCTTTCTTTATCTGCAAGACCGTTCTTGTTATATCCATTTGATTCTATGTCACATCTTTCAGAACTTTTTTTTATTAAAAACCCTCAAACAAAAAACATATACCACAGCACTCCCCTAAAACCTATTAACTTAGTCATAACACACAAAACTATGTACATCTTCTTATATTGAAGTTTTACCCTCCTAATAGGAATAAATGTCCCAAGCCGGCAGCTACACTCACAAGACAGCTTGTGCTTCTACTGCTGTCTGGTTTTGTCTAATCTTTGCTGTCTCAGCTGGGAAAACACCCGAGTGCTTTCAGAGAACATATCTCCTAGTCATTTCTCTTTATCAGATTGTCTCCTAGAGACTGTTACTAGATTGTCAACTGCCATAATCTAGTCATTCCCCTATGTAAGAATGAGAAAAAACACACTTTCTTTTGTCATGCTCTGTTAACCAGACTTTTCTTATTTTTCTTCTTACATTGCAGTGCCTGCATTTCTTAAAACTGAACAAGGAAAAAGAGAAAAGATAGGAGTAAGAAAGAAAAAAAAAAGGGAAAGCTAATTACAAAGCTAAATTAGTATCCCTAGTTAAGGATAATCATAAGGCATTCTCTATGTCCAGAATCTAAAAGGGAATGCCCAGCTATGTGCTGAACCTGTAGTGGTTGGTACCACTCGTACTAAACCTGAGTAAATTGCTAACCTGCTAGCTGACCGATTTGATGCAAACTCTCCCCCCCAGTCACAATACCAGTCCTCTGCCTAGTATCTTCAAAGAGCAGGTCATGTCCATGCTCTCCAAGGCAAAAACATGGCCTCTGTGGGACCAGATAACACCCCAAGCTGCTTACTAAATCTAAAACAAGATCTAGCAGAACTACTTGGCACTCTGTTTAACCACAGCCTGAGCACTGGCTTTGTTCCACCTGAGTGGATTACAGCAACAGTAATCCCCTTGCACAAAAGGGACACATCAACTGACCCTAGGAACTATAGACCCGTAAGTCTAACCAGCCTTATTTGCAAGGCCACGGAAAGAATCATGATGGACCTTATTAACAAGGACATAGGCAACCTTCAAACCCTTGACCTGACTCAAGTTTGGCATCGTTAAGGGTAGATCATGCTTATTAAACCTGGTGGACTTCTTTGAGAATGTCACCAAAGCCCTGGATGAAGACAGAACAGCACATACTGCCTATCATGATGTAACCAAGGCTTTTGACAAGATCACCTACGCTGGTATCCTTGAGAAACTCTCCCAGTTGTATCTTCCAATCCTGGTAGGTGCAATGGTGCCAGGACTGGAAAAAATGACAGTGTAGCATTCTTAAAGTATGAAACATTCCTACAGTGGGGCCAGGCCCAGGGGGAGGATGGCCCCCCTGTTGAAAAAAGTAGCAGTCCACAAAAATCGCAAAACTGTTGGCAAAAGAAGAGCCATAAAGACAATAGAGTGGACTATTGAGGATAAGAAAGAAATTGTGTTGTTACTGTTAGGATAGCCCAGAATTTCCAGACACATGATATACAAATAATTCCATAAGAAAAACTCAGGAGCTTCAGTGAAAAATGTGTGTTCACTAGTACAACAGATTTGTGAAAGGCATTCTATAGACCAAGAAATATTGATCTGTTTGGAAAAAGAAGCATCTGAGGAATTGCAAAAATATAAACAACAAAACCTAGAGATTTTTAAAAATTATATAAATAAAAGAAATATGGACATGGGAAAGAAAGAGATTTAATATGGTGCAATATTTCTGCAAAGTCAAACGCCAAATTTATTTGGGGCTGCCTTTTTGTATTGATTAATTTGAAGAGAAATATAGGCAAAGGTTTTCAGATATGAAAAAATTCACAGAGAGAGACTATAGAAAAGAAGATTAGTAAAGTAGAAGTTAAAAGTAGAAGCTGACGTTATGGAATGCCTGCAAAGTGAAGGATTTTGTGTAGATGGTGTAACACACACTACATCACAGCATGATGGAGCGAGTCCCCAAAGTAAGGAGAAATGGGAAGATCAGGAGACATCTGAAGAAGAAACATGGACATGGGAAAGAGATTTAATATGGTGTAATATTTATGCAAAGGAGAAAGCAAAACTAATCCACACAAAAAGAGCAGCACCAAACATATTTGAAGAGAAATACAGGCAAAGGAATCCCTAATCAATTCAAAAAGAGCAGCACCAAAGATATTTGAAGAGAAATACAGGCAAAGGAATCTGGACATGGAAAACTTCACAATGCAAAAAATAAGAAAACCAAGAGAAAAAGTAGAAAAGGAGATTAGTAATGGAGAAGTTATCGAAATAGAAACTGAGGTTATGGAGTACCTGTGAAGTGAAAGATTCAGTGTAGAAAATATAACTCAGAAAGCATGACAGCAGGATAGAGCAATGGACATCCAAGTTAAGGAAAAAACAGTGAAACAGGAAGCAACTGGTCTGTTGCCATATGAAGATGTTTTGGAGCCTTCCACAGTAGTATAAAGAGAGCAGTGGGTGACACAGGATGAAATTGAAGAAAATGTGCTGCAGGAAGATGCTATAGAACTTTCTATAGAATGCCCACAGGAAATGGAGAACAAAAAATGTGCCCTCAGTTTAAAAGAAAATTAGTTAAGAGAAGAGCTGCTTGATTTAGCAGTGATGGACATATTAAGATCAATGAAAGAAATAGGCTGCATAAGGTCAATAAAGCCCCAAAAGTCAAGTTTGATAAAACAAATGAACACAGTAATTAGGACTGTGGGGACTGATATAACAGAAGTAAACAGAATATATTACTGTGCAGCTAAGTTAATAACTGATAAAGGTCTACCACAAGAACACAGAGTAGTAAGGGAAAGGAAGGGGAGAAATCGAAACCATCATGGAAGTATCGAACAGAGAAAACACTAAGCAATTAAGATAAGAAATGTCATTAAGAGTACAGAAGAGGAAACAGATCAACAAAAATACTTAGAAAAATAGATGCGATAAAAGCAATGTGCAGTATTATAATGGATCGGGATCTGTCTTGCAATATTGCAAATAAACTAAAACTGTCAGCACGGGCAGAAAAAACTTAGAAGATACGGATAAATATAAATGAAAAGTACAAAATAAGCAATTTATTGATGATCCAAAAAGTTATATAGAGAACTGGGAAACAAGGCAAAGAGAATTGAAAGAGCACCCAAAAAAGAAGAAATTAATACATTTTAGAAGAGATATATATGAAGATCCTGTGGAATGTAACAAAGATGCTAAATGGATAGAAGAAGTAAAAAGAAAAACTTCAAATGTACAGGATATGAAATGGGATGAAGTAATGGGCAGAGAGATTTGAAATACAGTTAAAAAAAGCTTCCAATTAGAAAACCCCAGGTCCAGATGCAGTACTTAACGTCTGGCTAAAGTATCTCTGCATGAAGATTTAGCCACAAGTAAGAAATATTTATATGCGCACCCCAAACAGACACCAACCTGGTTAACAACAGGAAAAACAATGCTCCTGCTTAGGATAACTTGCAGGTTCACTCTTAACAATTTTATAGACCAATAACTTGCCTTCCAACAGCATATAAACTATACAGTGGAATGATGCTGACAGAGTTTATAGTTATTTAGAAGAAAATTAAATCATGACAGTGGAACAACAGGATAATAAAAGAAAGCTGTATGGAGCAAAGGATCATTTGTTGCTGAATAAAGTCATAATGGAGAACTAAAAAGGGGAATAATCTAAATAATGGCATGGACTGACTACAAAAAAGCATTTAACAGTATCCCACATTCATGGGTAAGAGTGCTTAAAAATGTACAAAATACACCCTACACTGATCAGTTACATTACAGTAACCATGAAATGGTGGCAGACCACTTTACTATTAAGCCATGATGAATGACAAATTATTATTCCAGGGGTAAAAATTCAAAGGGATATTCCAGGGTGACTCCCTGTCACTGCTGCTATTGTGTCTTGCCCTTAACACATTAAGCTATCTACTTAACAGATTAGGCCATAGCTATAATTTGGCTCCTAGAAAACAACAAATTGTAAAGACTTCTCATCTTCTCTTTGTCAGTGATTTAAATCAAACTGTATAGCTCATCAGATGAGGAACTGAAAGCACAACTCATCAGATGAGGAACTGAAAGCACAACTGCAAATGGTCAAAACCTTTTCAGATAATATAAGAATGTCCTTTAGTCTTGATAAATGTGCAAAAGCAACCTTTAAAGCAGGAAATCTGCAGCACCAAGAAAACATCAGTTTGGGACAGGAATGTGATATAAAAGAACTTGAGAAGAAGGACTGTACAAATATTTGGGAATTGATGAAGAATCAGCAATAAAACATGAAAAAGTGCAAATAAAACTTAGTAAGGAATATGTTAGAAGACTTCATTGAATTTTGAAAACAGCATTGACATCTAGGAACAAAATTCAAGCTATAAACCGATTTGCTTATCTTGTTCTAACTTAATTTTGCAGTAATTGACTGGCCCAAAAAGGTGTTGGATAAATTAGATAGGAAAACAATAAGGATGCTTCATTCTTATCAGATGATTTATAAAAGTCAGTGCATACCAAGATTATACATTCCCCGTTCCGAAGGAGGTATGGTCCTCCCGCTGAAATTGATTACATGTATAGATTTACAGTCATGGGACTGCACACATCTGCTGACCTCATAAGACCCAAATATAGTGAAAGTTTTGAAACATGAGAATAATACATCTAAGGTGCTTTCCCTGCTTAGTGTAGTTGGAAGTGTGTTGGTGTCAAGCAGGAATGGAAATCAAACCAGAAGTAGATAAAAAAATTAGGCAGCAACTGAATGTACCAAAAAACAAAAGAAAGAATATAAGGTAAAGGATCAGATGAGAAGGCAAGAGATGTGGAAAATGCATAAATATAGTTGCAAGTATGGAAAATGTCTGGAAGAACCACCTGTTGAT
This sequence comes from Protopterus annectens, assembly GCF_019279795.1. Classification (NCBI taxonomy): domain Eukaryota; kingdom Metazoa; phylum Chordata; order Ceratodontiformes; family Protopteridae; genus Protopterus; species Protopterus annectens. The sequence goes on along the minus strand of NC_056735.1, from coordinate 1,372,968,167 downwards.
CAGGATGGAATGCAGGAATGGTTAAGGAGAGTTGAATTTAAACCAAAAGATGAAAGGTTAATATTGGCAGCCCAATACATGTTGGTTTACAAAGTCCATTGAACATGTGGGAGAAACAGACAAATGTAGGTTTTGTAAACAGAATTGGAAAAGGTCTCACACCTTGTTGCTGGTTATGACCTACTAATGGCAGAAGGACTGTATACTGAAAGGCATAATAATGTGGCAAGACTGTTGCACTGGCAATTGTGCAAACATTATGGTATTAAAGTGGCTGAACAACACTGGAAACATGAGCCACAAAGCATAGTAGAAAATGAAGTCTACATCACATGGAATCGCCCATTACCAACAGTTCAAAAGATAGATGCGAGAAAACCAGATATAGTGGTCCATGAAAAGAAGACAAAAATAGCATTGATCATTGAAATCACCACACCCAGTGACTACATTGTCTTGCGTACAGAGAGACACAAAGTCATAAAATATCAGGATTTGCAGGCAAAAATGAGAGCAGTGTGGAGAAAGATACCCAGGCAGTTCCAGTAGTAGTAGGAGCAACAGGTCTTATCTAAATACAATTGTAGATTCTTTTTTATACGTTACCAGTACATGTAACTCCACACAAATTGCAGAAGGAGTAATTATTGGGCACATTGTAGGTGTTGAGAAGAGCACTTCTGACTGACATCAAAGATAGAATAGAAACATTACTAATTTCAAAGATAGAATAGAAACATTACTAATTTCATGAACTTTAATCGTACTTCGACTTAGGATTGGAGTCCATTCCCATCATGGTATTAGAAACCCAAAAGACTTGGATAAATTAAAAACAGGAGATTAACCCTTGTGTCAATAGATGGGTAGCCAACTGGCTCACCAACAGAGTAAAAGTTGAGGATTCCATCTCTACCACTAGACCAGTTACCAGTGAAGTACCACAAGGATCTGTGCTGGGCCCTCTAGTGTTTGGACTGTATTTTTCAGAGATCCTGGAGAAAGTAAACAGCCTGCGTCTTACCAAGCTCACTGATGATTGCAAACTAGGCGCAATTGTTGAGACTTCCAGTGATGTTAACATATTACAAAAGGGGCTAACACAGACAAATGATTGGTGCCAAAGCCACGGACTAAATCTAAACACAAAAAGTGCATTATTATCCCCTTTGGCAAAGAGGAATTCCTACAATTTACAGTATTGACAGTGCCCCCCTTAAGCTCAAACCCAGTGGTGTGAGAGTTATTTATTTATTTTTATTCACTTATTTACTTACTTACATTTGTTTACCAGGATAGTCCACTAGGCCAAGGAGAACCCATTTTCAGTGGAAGCCCGGGGAGAAAAGCTCCATAAGCAAAGTATTACACAGTACATATATAGTAATTGTGTGACAAGCAAACATAAACCTCACAAATGTGATGCATAGTACAAATTCAATACAGCACCATACGGTGGAGAGCTAAAAGATAGTACAATCTGATCAATACACAGTAGTACCCTGTCAGACTGTGTACATGTGCAGCATAGTACAAAGTACCATATGTGGAGAACCAGTAGGTGGAACCTTCTGAGAGCCAATTGTAGAGCTATGCAAAAGCAATACAGATAAGTAAGGGCATCACATCCAAGACTAAGGATGTTATAATTCCTGTGTATTCGACCCTTATCAGACCACTAGTAGAGTACAGTGCTCCTTTTTGTATGCACTTCATCAGACATTTGCAGAAGCTGGAGAGACCACAGAGGTTTCTCACCAAGAAAATTCACGTCCTCCACCACATGACTTGCATGGAAATACTAAAAGCCCTGTCACTGTACTCTGTATCTTATAGGCTGCTGAGAGGTGACTTGTGCCTGGCCTACAGGGCAGTCTCTGATCCTGCCCTAGTGGAAATGCTGTGCATCTGCAAATCAAGTGGGAGAAGAGTCATTCACTCCAGGGATCTCAACCTCTCCTGAGTCATTAACAGCACATGCTGGAGAGAGAGATGTATCTCCCAGAGATTGTCACTCCTCTCGAATAAACTCCCAATTCACGTGAAGCAGAGCTTCTTAATGACCCAGTTCAAATTCAACCTGGACAATTGGATGGGAGACTGTAAATTCACCTCAGGGGTGGCATGTATGTCCCTCATGGACAGGGGTAGTTGGTGCTGATCATAGACTCACTGTGTGAATAGCTACCAGCTAACCTAACTGGGGTCTGTTGGGAAATACTGTTGTAACATGGCTAGGGTTGCAAAGGGCCTAGGGCCATTAACCTAGTAACCTCCTGTGAACCTGTGTGTGTCTGACCTTTGCCCTTAAAGCAGCCACACCTCCCTAGCTCTTCCCTGTTCACCCAGTCCATCAATCCCTCTGGGCCCTGGCCTCCAGCAGATCTCAGTATGAGAACCACTCTGCATCTCCCCCCAAGGTACGAGTTTGCATCATCCCTGCTTGCGCTATCAAGTGTCCAAGCTGATAATTGAACTCTGGTGGCTTGGACTGCATTAAGAACTGTATCCCCCTATGCCACTGACACAATGACTACAAAAGTTACACACTTACTGTAATGTTAGATTGTAGATGAGCAGGGCCACTTTCCTTGACGTACACAACTGCCACTCCCACCCCTCACCTCTGTGTAGTCTGGAATGTAGAGGGGTATGGTACTATGTTGGTGATTTTCTGTTTCATTGTGGTGTGACTTGAGAGATCTGGAGGGGAATGTTGTTTGTAGAACATTATGGGTAATAATATGGGGCAAGAAGTCTACAAGGTTACGAAGCAGAACAGTTTGAAATCATTGATTTATTGGGCAGTATCTATTGAGAAGTTTGAAGCTTAGTTTTTTCTGAACATAATTTATTAACTTCTATATCAAGAGTTGAATAAGCATAGATGAGTACGCATTCTATACTTGCAAACACTTGTATGTTAGTAAAACATTTTTGGACTGGTGTACCCTCTGTGAAAAGATCTAGCCATGGTTTCCCTTTCCTTTATCTAATATTTACCATTTCAGATGTTGCCTTTTAAAAGTGGTGCACACTAGTACCAAATACCCCTCCGATACTGAAAGCGCCCATTCTGTCCCAAATACATTTAATCACGCAGATTAAATTCCAGTTAATAATCTTTAAAATACACTTCACAACATAATATTGCATCGCAGATATTCTTACAGCAGCAGCAATTTTCTTACATATGTCATTTGAATGAGTCGGTGAATCCTTGATATTCAGATTCTCTTAAAATGAGTGGAAAGTGCTAATGGCAGTCAGCTTGCGCTCTTGTATGGTACAACCTGTTCTCAGCCTACAAACAATTTATTCCTGCCATGTTCTCATAAGATCATTTAAATGGTGGGTCCACATCTCATCTATCCAGTCACTACCAACCAAATGATTTGTTGTAAATTGCGACTTGAAATCTTGCAACCGCTTATTTTATAGAGGCTACTGTTTATAACAATATAGTCCAGTGAAGTAAATAACTCACACCATTCATAAATAAACCTAGTTCTGAAATGTTTTAATTTATAAATCTGCATTTAAACCACTCAAGGTGCCAAGCTCTGCTCATCTGCAAGAATATGTGCCTACAAATTGGGACATGGAGTACCAAATGCATTTATTTTCAAAATTAAGAGCTTAGAGCACAAGATGTAATTTGTATTAGCATAAAAGGTCGGTCTTTAATCTTACAACTGCCAGTTTCATGGTATACAAAAGCAAGTTGGGACTATTATTATCTCTGCTTTTATTTATAAAAAAAAAATCAATCATGGGCTGCTATCAGGACTCAGAAAAGGACACCGATCTCCTGATTGAATACATTTAGTTGTATTAAATGAACATGAATTTATTGTTTTTGTAAATATCTTATTTGTATTGTGTTAAATGAACATGAATCTATTGTTTTTGTAAATATATTATAAGTGATTGACTCAGCTCATACATTTCAGGATATGTAAAATATTGTCCTTCTGTATATTGAATGTTGTTCTTATATGCTGTACTAATACATTGTATAGTATCTTTCTGTCTGGAGCTTTTCTCCTCAGGCCTTCATTGAAAACAGGCTACCTTGGCCCAATGGACGTTCCCGGTTAAACTGAAATAAATAAATAAAAATAAATTATGGGAGGCAGAATGGAATAGTCCCCCCAGCACAGTATACATTGCTGGTAGGCCCATCTAGCCTGTAAACTTGCACATTTCCAAGGCCTCTGCAAAGCACCCTCAATGCAGTAGGATCTATACCTCACAAGGATAAGAACCCTCATCTGGGGGCATGTTTTTCAGCAAGACAAGGCCTAGATGTTCATCGTGTTTCACTGTTGCAGTCATGACTGTAGGGTTCTCCCCTGCCGGCAGGCATCCCTCGGTCGGCCAGAATCCCAAAGTCTGGGTCCGGCGTCGGCTGTTCAACCACGCTCCTTGACGTCAGAGCGCCAGGAGTACAAAGCTGACAGCCGACGCCATCTTCTCCAGTCTTTCTTGCCGTGCAGTGATAGCAGTTCGCAAGTGCCGGTCGGCTGACTCCTGACGAATTTTTCTTTATACTTTGGTCCGAAGACTTTCTTCTCCACTCAAAGCTAAACTTTTCTTGCTCCACTCTGATGTCAGAAAAAGTTAATAATTGTATTTCATGTGGGAAGCAAATACCTCATAAGGATTTTCATTCTTACTGTATTCCTTGCTTAGGCCCTGACCACAACGTAGCTAGTTGTCGGTTTTGTGCTAGATTTAATCAGTGTACTATTAAACGAAGATACGATTTTGCTTTTGGCGCTTTAACTACAAAATGTCGGATATGGTCCGGGCTTGGAGTTCTAAGCGTTGCAAGGATAAAGACAGGCCTCCGAGGTCCAAATCTGATGATAGCGCACAAGCAGAGCCAGCTTCAGGTCAGTGAGGCACTTTTGCAGCCGTCAGCCATTTCAGAACCGACGGCCGAAACGGACTCTCATGAGGAGTCAACCAGGCCTTTAAATATTTCTGTTGCAGGACCTTCGGACAATGCTCCTTCGGATGGGTCCGGAACCGCTGTGCAGGTACCGGCTTCTGAAGGGGTTTTCAGGCCTACTCGGCTACTAGTAAAGGCAAAGCCAAAGACAAAGGCAAAGACTCCTTCTAAATCAAAGACTTCAACACAGGCCTCTTCTGAACCGGCTCCCAAGTCACAGAAACAGTTACTCAAGATGGCGGAGGATTTACTTACTATGATTAGGGGTTCACATCCCTCTCCAGACAAAAGGCCAAGGCAGGATGTTTATTATGATTCCTCTGATCAGGCTTCTGTTTCCTCAGTTTCTTCTTCTGATCAGGAATATTCTTTCCCTTCTTATGAGGATTCTGATGCTGAAGAATCCATTCCTTCAGCTTCTCCCCCTGAGGATTTCTCTTGGGAAACTTTGCATGAAATGAGGGAACATTTCCACTGGGAAGGACAGGAGTATGAATCCAAGAAAAGACTGAGGGATTTTCTTCTTCTTCCCCAACATAGACCCCTGGCTATTCCTCCTGTTTTGGATATTGTGGATGATGCCTTTTCGGAGGCTAACTCCTGACTCTTTTCCTCCTGCTCCTGTTAAGCCTGATAGATATTACAGGGTTCCTGATTCCCATCAGTTTTTATACAAGAACCCTTCTGCTGACCCTGAAACCATTTCTCAGGGTCCTAAGGGAGTTAAGGCCGCTTCTGCCAAAAATCCTATTCCTACTGAAAAGGATTCTCGATCCTTAGAAAGATGGGGCAAAAGTGTACACTTCTGCTACTTTGTCCATTAGGGCTTTAAACTGTCAGTTTCATATGCTTAAATACCAGCAATTTCTCTTGTCTGTCTTAAAACAAAAGCTTACTTCCATCTCTGCCTGTGCAGATGATAAGGAATTACATGACTTATTGCATGCCTCTGAACAGGTTGGGAAGCATGCTTTACACTGTGGATTTGATGCCTTGGAGGCCTGTTGTAGGGCTGCGGCCTCTGGCACAGTCATTAGAAGGCATGCATGGCTAAAGGAACAAAATTTACCTGAACAAGTAAAGGCTAAATTATTGGATGCTCCTGTTCAGCATAATGTTTTGTTTGGATCAAAAGCTGAAGAGGTGATTAAAAAGATGGAGGATAAGGCGAAATCCATGCAAACAGTTAAAGATTTCTTACAAGTACAGCCACCTAGATTTAGCAGGAATTGGCCTTCAAAAAATTGGTCCTTTCCCACTTCAGACAGGCCTCAGAGGGGTAGATATAGATGCTCCAGAGGGAGGCCTCAAACACAAGATGCTTATAGACCAAGATAGTGGACTGCTTCCACCCCTAGGGGAGGTGAGGACAGGTCACAATCTCAAAGGAAACAAACTCAATGACTCCCTCTGTTAGGCTACAGGAACTTGTTGCCTGGAAGCCCCTCTCGGAGGAAAACTCTCTCTTTTTTATCAAAATTGGACTCAAATAGCCCAAGACAAATGGGTTTTGTATGTGGTTTTAAGAGGTTACAAATTCAGTTTTCATACCTTGCCAAGGCCAAGCGGATGGCCAGACCTTCCAAAACATCAGTGGACGGAGGCCTTAAACCAGGTGGAAGCTCTTTTGGCTATGAATGCCATAGAACTGGTTCCTCTTTCAGAGATGGGAAAAGGTTTTTACTCAAGGCTCTTTCTAGTTCCAAGGAAGCAAAACTCATGGAGACCCATTCTGGATTTGTCGATCTTGAACACCTTTCTAAAGATTCCAAAATTCAAGATGCTTACTCTACAGCAGCTACTTTCAATGCTGTCCAAAGATGCATGGATGGTAACTTTGGATTTAAAGGAGCCATATTTACACATTCCCATCAGGCAGGATTGCAGAAAATACCTCAGGTTCAAGGCCAGATCGAGGCACTTTCAATTCTCTGCGCTGCCCTTTGGATTGTTTACTGTGCCCAGGGTCTTCACCAAATGCCTGGCTCACTGCAGACTCAGAATTCAAATTTACCCTTATCTGGACGATTGTCTAATTCAGGCAGACAGCAAGGATGTCTTACTCCAGCATCTAGAATTTGTACAGAACCTCCTCAAGTTCCTGGTATTCTCTGTAAACATAAAGTCAAATTTGACACCATCACAACAGATAACTTTTCTGGGTGCACTTCTAAACACCCCAACCCAGATGGCATTTCTGACATCCGAAAAACAATTACAGCTGGCTTCAACCTTCAAAACCTTGGCAACTCTAACTCAACTATCTGCAAGGAAATTCCTGCAGGCTTTGGGTTACATGGCCTCCTGCATCCTTCTCATACCATATGCAAGACTACACGAGGAAAATACAGTGGTACCTAAAAAGTGTATGGTCTCAGCATTGCCACAGTTTAGACATACTGATCTTCGTCCTTCCTTGCCTTCAAAAGGAATTTCTTTGGTGGTCCAGGGCATGTGCTCTAAACAAAGGGAAACCCTTCCATCTGCCTCCTGCCACTCAGATTCTAAAATTGTCTGCAGGGCCTTTGGACAAAGGATCAGAAGCACCTGCATATCAATTTAAAGTAAATGTTCCTTCAGGAATCTTTTACAACCAGGACAACTACTAATAAGGACAGACAACACCACAGTTATGTGGTACATAAACAAGCAAGGGATCTATGCAGACTAGCCATGGATCTATGGAACACAGCTCAATCTGGATCTTCAAGCTCAGTTTCTACCAGAAATAAAACTTCCTGGCACCACAGTGAGCAGAAAAACGGATTCACACACACAAGTGGATGCTGGACACCAAAATATTCAGGATGATAACAGCAGTCTGGGGATGTCCTCACATAGACCTCTTTGCATCTCATCTCCATCATCAACTACAGAATTTTTGCACCAGGACTTTCCACAGAGAAGCTTGGAAAGTGGATGCCCTGTCATTCAGTTGGAGGAACCTCTCAGGATATGCCTTTCCGCCTCTTCCTGTTCTTCCACTGGTTTTATTGAAGATAAAACAAGACAAGCCCAAGATGATTATCTTGCTGGCTCCAAATTGGCCTCTGCAGTTTTGGTATCCAACTCTAAAAGAACTTTCTGTCCCAGCATCCCTGGTTAATCCAGGGCCTTTGATTTCTTCTTTACTGCCCAAGCAGGTTATGGATGTCATTTTAGAGGCCAGACGTCCTAGCACTAGAAAATCTTATGCAGGAAAATGGAAAAGATTTTGTTCCTGGATGCAGGCTCAGGATTCTGATCCTCTTCTTCCTAACATTACTTCAATTTTACTTTACTTGACAGATCTCTTACATAAAGGTCTCTCTTTCTCTTCCATTAAGATACATGCCTGTGCTATTTCTGCTCATTATACTACAGACCCTCCCATCTTTTCCCACCAGCTCATGAGACAGTTTCTCAGAGGAGCTAAGAACTTAAGACCTCCTAGATCTCCTCCCATTCCTGCCTGGGATCTTAACTATGTTTTGGAAAAACTAATCTTGCCTCCTTTTGAGCCTGCTGCCTCTTCTGACATCACGTTTTTATCTTGGAAGACAGCTATCCTGTTAGCCCTAACTTCTGCCAGGAGAGTTTCAGAGTTACAAGCTCTTATGGGTGTGGAACCTTATATTATTTTTCATCAAGACAGGGTATCTTTGAGGACTAATCCTACCTTCATGCCTAAGGTGGTTTCCAAAGTGGCTTTAAATCAAACTATCCACTTGCCAACCTTTTTCCCCACTCCTCAAAATAAAGGGGAAAGGATCTTACATTCCTTGGATGTACACAGATAACTACGTTTTTACCTGAACAGAACCAAGGACATCAGAAAATCAGAACAATTGTTTGTTTCTTATGCTTCAAGTTCCCAAGGTAAAGCCATTTCAAGACAGACCATTTCTAAATGGATTGCTCATGGAATCAGATTTTGTTATTCTCACCATGGAAAGCAAATCCCAGGGAGTATACAGACTCATTCCACCAGAGCTGCTGCCACTCTCTGCGGCCTTCCTCAGGGAGTTCCTACCAAGGACATTTTGGAAGCTGCAACGTTCAGTGCATACTTTTCAAAGCACTACAATCTACCTCTCTACTCTAGTCTAGGGGCAGGCTTTGCCTCTGCAGTCTTCCTCCCTTTCTTTCAGCTTTGGGATTCTACCGCAACAGTGAAACATGATGAACATAGTACAGTTGTGTACACCTACCATAAATGTAGATGTTAAGTGTCTTCACTGTTGCAGTCAAACCTCCTCCCTGTCCCCTCTTATTTTTACTTTTGTGCATTTTCCTTTTTCACCATTCTTCTGAGGTGTATTTGCATAGGTTATGGGACTTTTTTCATTTTGGGACTCCTGACATCTGGGGCAAGAAAATGTCAGCTTTGTACTCTCTGGCGCTCTGCGTCAAGGGCGTGGTTGAACGGCGCCCGGACCCAGACTTTGGGATTCTGGCCATCTACATTTATGTCAGTTCCACAAGAGCTGCTCTAAACTTGATTTAGATGGAAAACAAACTACCAAAAATGTGTGTTCAGTAAGATATAGTGATATTGGCATCCCCTAAAATGTGCTTTGTAAACCATATTCTATAATTCCTTTTTGGTACATATTAGACTAATAATTGATTTCCTTCATGAATATTCTACTAAACTACTTTCAATTGTCAACATCTAGTCCAATACAGAATTCGTTTTTTTTTTATAACTGTACATTTGTTAGAACGTCATTTTCAAATTTTGATCCCTGACTTTATGACAAAGCCATTTGTGATCTGTCATCTAAACAGTTATGATTAGGGACCCAGAGAATGAGTATCTGCCCCAAAGTTTCCTATTAACAGATATTTCCATTGGGCCACTTAGGTCTACATCTCTTGTAAGAGCAAACAACACCATTCAAAAGATGTCCCTTTGCAGCATATACTGCAGCCCTTTACTTCTAACATCTAGTGAGAAGCAGTCCAGATAAACTGCACTATATCTGAGTCTAATGGTGCCCGTGTGAGCACTATTAGAAACGCTCTTTGACCATTTTTAGTGAGCATCACCAAATTTATAATCATCTTAAACAGTTAAAACGCTGTCATTGAAGATGGTCCCACCCAAGTAATTGCAGTTGAAAACTGACATTTTTAAAGAGCAAACTTACAAGCAAGGTACAATAAATCATACAGCAGAAAACTTCAAATTTAATGCAAAAATTCTCCTGACTTAACATTTTAAATGTGTTATATTAAATATGTGACAATACATTTAATAAACTGACCAGCTAAGAGTCCCAAGAGCTAAAGGCAAACATTATGGAAGTCACTCCATAGAAAATTAACCACATGCGTTTTGTTACAGTTCTGGGTCATTTACATGGTACTGAAGGTAATCCAATGTGTTATCTTCTGTCCCAGAAGCTTACAAAACTAACCCACTGGTGAGCTTTTTCCAGTTATTTTTGTTCGGTTTTAGAACTAGGTACTTTGTACATTTCCAGTGCAGTATAAGCAAAGTGGTACCAAAAAAGACCTTGAATAACTGGATGCATCTGCTTAAATGTTCAGATCTTTAGTCTCTACTTACACAAGTGTCACAAATTTTGCTCACCTTTTGGCTGTTTGATCAGAATAATCATTGACAAAATACTTTACATTTTACCGACCAACAGACTTTACCAGACTGCCACAGTTGAGGCAAAACCTGCAAAAGACTGGAATGTCAACAGATTGTTTTAGGTCACCCAGTTGAAAGACCAAATCTCGATAGGTTTTCTGCAAATTGATACAGTTCACTGTGCAGTTGATTTTTCTACCAAACTGCTGTTCATGTAGGCTGCCCATTTTAGTCCTTCCTCTCTAACAACCCCCATCATGCAGAAGTTCTTACTCCTAACTTGTCTTTCAGTTCTACCACCTGAATGGAAATCTCAATAACATCCTGTACAAACTGGTAATCTGCTCCTTCAATAGCATACCCCTGCTGCAGTGGCAAAATAGAATCAGCTTGATCACAGAATTGAAACCCACTTCAATATCGGCCACATCTGTTTTTATATTTACTACTTTTAATCATCAGTTTTTTTTTAAAGCAGCCTTGAAGAGACTGAATAACATACTTTTTTCATCAGGAAGTGCAGTGCCTTGAAGATGGATTAATTAGTGCTCCTAATTTGCTTTAAACATTTTAAATGATTTAAAGATTCAGTGCAAGTCTGTGTCTTAACAACATGCTGTTTATATAACTGTTCAGGATGAAAACAAGTTTTTTTCTAATTGATGCCCACTATAAAAGAAAAATAGTTTTGATTACTTTTTTTTTTTCTAGGAAGGTGCAGAAGGGGCTGAAGCTGCAACAAAGTACGTTTCAGAAACAACTGCTGCAGGTGGAGAGCAAGTGGAAGAAATGACAGGAGGTGAAACTAAGTAACAAATTAGAAATGTAGTGGCTATGCCCCTTACATCCTGCCTCCTGTAACTGTCTTGATTTAACCTAAGGAGAAATTGTGCATCATCTAACCAAAGTAGAGTACACAATGAAACTGCAAATGGTGCAGCAGTAGCGTTATCGCCTCACAGGAAGAGGATCTCCAGTTCGATTCTCAGTTGGGGTGCCTTCTGTGCAGAGTTTGCATGTCCTCCCTACGTTTGTGTGGGTTTTCTCCAGGTGTTCGGTTTCTTCCCACATTACAAAGATATGCATCTAGAGCATTTCTCACCGGGCCTCTGCTGAAAATTGGCTTCATTCCAGCTTGGACTTTCCCGATAAACAAATAATAAATAAATCATTTGGGTTGTCTCTGTATTAAGCTGGTTTATTTTCTTAGTAGTATTGCAGTGGTTTTGAGTCCTGTTTGTATCAAAGCTTTAATAAATAATCATCTGTCTGTCAAACAGATTACGCCTGCTGAGAACTCCTTAAAACTGTTTAATTTGTGCGGAGTCACCCTCATGCTCAGGAGTAACTGGTTTGCAGTGAGTGGAATGATGCTGCTGTTGTATAAAAGGTCTTGCAGAATTATAGCCTACTGCAGAGGCTCTAAAAGTTGGCACAAGAACCTTCTGCTTCCAGAAATTTTAAACCTGACTTGTCCAAGAGTCAAAAAGTTATAGGTTCAGCCTTATACCAAGAAGGAATATAATCTTTTTTTTTTTCCTTCTCAACTGTAGAACGTCAGAAGTTTTTCAAAAAGCTTGTGGAACTGAAGTGATGCTGAATTTAAATTTTGTTGATGAGCTCAGTCAAAATAATTCTCAAAAAATCATTAAAAACAGGTGTGTTCCATACCAACAAGCCTTTATTCGTCACAAACAAGCGTTCCTCAGTGACAAAAATAAGAAATATTTTCTGGGGGTGGGTACTTGCTGTTCTAAAATGCACTTTCAGCCCCATTTATATTATTTGCCTTAAATAGGCTGGTTTAAAATTAAACAATACATATATTTTACACACCTACCACTAGTGTATAAAAGCTGATATGTTTTAACATTGTAAAATATTTCTGATTTTTGTTACTGAAGATTGCTTCTCTGTGATGAATAAAGGATTGTTGCTTTGGAGCACTACCTGGGTTTCAAGATTTTTGGGGATTATTGTGACTTGAGCTCATCAACAAAGTTTTAAGACCACTAGTTTTCTCTATTTTTTTTATTTTTTCCTTAACACTTGTGGTGGTGAGATTGGAACTAGACCGATTCCTATGCTCGTTCACTTTTTATTCTACAATTTAAATTTCCTACCATTTTAATAGCAGAGTCTTCCACAGCTCTGGTCAAAGCACCTACCCTATTTTTACCAGGTGTGGTTGTTACTCTTGCCTTTTAGTCTCCAGCGCCCAGTTTAACCTCCCATTTCCTCATCAGGTTAACAACAAGACCTCTCCATATCGCCCATACCCAGGTGTCTGCCTTTCTGAAACTGGCCCACTAGAACATGGTACAGCAAGTAATAACCTTATCAGTACCTGCTTGGGTATTGGTGTACCTGATGTCTGTTTTAATTATGTTGGTTTGACAGATGTCACAATATCACAGATGAAGCTAACATTGTATGGATGGGATGACTAACCCAACACTAAGAACATCCTTTGGGGCCAGGATTTGCAGGTACTTTTCCTTCAGGAACAGGTGTATATGCAGACACAAGATTGGTTTGACAGATGTCACAATATCACAGATGAAGCTAGCATTGTATGGATGGGATGACTAACCCAACACTAAGAACATCCTTTGGGGCCAGGATTTGCAGGTACCTTTCCTTCAGGAACAGGTTTATATGCAGACACAAGATGGTAACCTGCAAATGTTTTATCTCCCAGGCCCATACTTACACTTATTAAGGGTATCAGAACTTGTCAGAGATTTGGGATGCATGACTAGGCTTAAAAAGGCCCTTGTGGTCTTTAGCCTAGTAAACACCTATGAACATTCTTTTACCAGTTGTGGCTTGTTTCACACCATATGTTATGGAACTGGGACTCTCTCTCTTCCTGGCCTGCTGGCCAAGAGCACAGTCTGTTTCTCTCCACTGCAGCTATATTTTGGTTTGCTCAGGAGTCTGCAAACCTCCATCCTCTCTACCTCATTGTTGAGGTTTTCCCTTCCCCACTAGGTCACAGTTCCTTCAAATCCTCCACCTCAGGAGCATTTTTAAACAAAGACAAAAGATTTAAACACTTCTTCAGTTAACTTGTCCTCATCAACTTGTTTTTTTAAGTAGGAGTTTCCTCCATCCTCTCCTGTGACCCTAAATTTAGGGGGAATCCTCAAACGTAAACAAGAGAGCGAGAGGGTAACCATTTTATGCCATCTTGTCCCCCTAAAGAAGACTACATCAGCATCATAGAAGTGCAGTGCAATTGTCTTAAATGATACCACTTTAGTGGATACATGTCATGACATTTGTGGCCTATGTTGCCAGGATGGCAGGTTGAATGTTCCACCCCCTCCAAAAATGTTCTATTTGGGAGAGACTTCAAGACTAAATGTCATTTGCTCCTTGATGGCCTTAGAGAAGATATCCTGCTCAAATAAATTCTATTCATTTCTCACACCCTATCATGAATTCTAGGCCTCTGGAAAATATTAGAAAGTGTGTGTGTGTGTGTGTGTGTGTGTGTGTGTGTGTGTGTGTGTGTGTGTGTGTGTGTGTGTGTGTGTGTGTGTGTGTGCATGCACACTTACACCCACATTCTTCTCAATGAGAGGGCTGAACAGTCTCATTTAGATGCTATATTTTCAGAGAGATTTGTAATGAATTACAATGCTATATAGAGGAGATGTAAGTTCCCTAAGGACACTGTTATGCCCCAGGCATCCAAGCCATTTGCAATTTTCAGTCTTATGGCACAAGTTACATGAGATACTGCAGATAAATCTGCAGGGATTACAAGATCTAGAAGTGATTCACACTGGCACTCTTGACTTTTAATCAGTTTGCATGGGACATTAAGGCATCCTTCATAATCAGTTTGCATGGGACATTAAGGCATCCTTCATAGATTCAACTTTTAAAGGGCCCTTGCTGTTTGGCCTCGACATGGATGACTCCTTAAAGCTATGATGGACAAGGGGCATATCCTTCTGTGGCTATGAAATGTTTACCCTCCTCATTGCAGCTTTACCAGTACAAAGAGGAGTCTGAGGGGGACCCCAGTTCTGCAGAAAGCAGCTTGCTAGAAGTCTCATGCTAGAGCCTAATAAGTGAACTGGCCCCCTGATTACTTTCATTGTAGCCATAGACAACCCTCAAGGAGTCAGCAGCAGTTCAGACGCCCATATACAACCACACCCAGAAGGAGTAATCAGAGGATCAGTTTAATCATTACTACCAAGGCATGGGTAAGGAGCACTCACTGTATGCAACAGTTGTCATGTACAGTGTTTTTTCACCTCCTTCCTTCTCACCTATGTCTTTGCCAGGTATTCCTCCACTCAAAGGATCCAGGGTAGGAAGGAGGTGCAGAAACCTGTTAAGAAGAGGAGCCATCCAGGAGAAGTCTGATATTTTCTATATTCTTTTAGAGCTACAAACAGGAACAGGGCACCTTATGATGAGAATGATCAGTAAATTCCCACTGATTACTGAGGGTTATGCTGTTTGAGTCCTGCTTTTGTTATATGGTTTGCTAAATAGTGCTTGTGTACTTTTATTGTCCGCTTATTTTGAGAGAGTGAAAATTATGCCAACACATTGGAGGGAGAACAGTCCGAGTAAGAACTCACTGCTTCATGTTCTCTGTATGTATGATCTCAAGGTTATAAATATCAAGATGGGGGGGTGTGGGTGGGTTTACCCCTTTTGCAAAAATAGTTTGGCTTAATTCTTACTTCTTTACTTTTTTGTTTGCATTTGTTTGAATTTTACTGTTTGTGTTTTTTTAAGCATTCAGGTTTCAAGGTGCATGGCTAGCCCATGAGCATTCTTCCTGATGTACCTGACTGCTCATTGAGTTGTGTTTTTATGTAGGTGACTGCTCAGTGAGCATTCTTTATGAAGCAGGGGCTTGCTCAGTGAGATTTCTTTGAGTAAAAGTCACAAATAGTGGCAAACCCTTATGTGCAACAAGTCAAGAAAAAATAAACCAATAGTTCTTGTGATTAAATAGTTGCTCTCCCAAGAGATGTTGAAACGAAAACCACCAAATAATGCAGACTAGATACTGCTTACGATAAAAACTGAACGCAAATTTTTATTTAACCAGAAATAGCATTTTCGCTGTAGACGTAGCTGCAGCTTTCTCAGAGGCTAATTTCAAAAATAGCCGCCAAAACCAGGCTTTTAAGAACACGTTCATACATGAATTAGCATAAATATTCAATTAAAGAGACAGGATATATTTAACAATGAATACTCCATACTGACAACTAGTTACATAGATGAATAAAAACTTTTATACATTATTAATTATACTAAATAGTCTTATAAAAATCCTAAGAAAGCCCCTTCAAATAGAAAAAATACTTCCTAGTAACAGGATACCCTCAAATAAAAATATATATTAGTTTATAATAGTGCAAATTCCATTAGGATGTTACAAGTTACGCAGTTCTGTTACCAAACTGCGTTCCAATCAAGTCTTTGATCACTATAAATACATAAAATTAAAAATAAAAAATAAATGTATTAAATAAAGAAAAATAAACTATTAGCCTTACCGCTTCTTTTCACATAAGGACTAGCTAGGGTCTCTATGCTTCTGGTTCTAGAAGAAGGACCACCTCTTTATCAATCACAAATCGTATGGGTATTTACCATCATGACTGATCCACTAGAAGAGGTCCACCTTTAGTAACAGATCCTCCTAGTCTCCTTCATGCTTGCATCAGGTTCTTGTGTTATTTTACTGGAGTCTGAGTTCCATCTCTTGTGAGCTTTCATGTTGTCTCATAACTGGAGAAAGAAATGGAGAACTACTGGATGGGGTGGACTTGGCAATCTGAAAAAAGTTATCTCAGCCATGTGGTTCCAACACCTGGGGCATAAGTCTCGCTGGTTGTTAAAGATGGACTTCTAATTGTTTTATTTTTATGATAATTATTGATAACATTCTGCTGCTATTGCTGAATAAATCATATCTGACCCCCTTTCTTTCCCACCCCCATTTATTGTATAGTACATATTGTATAGTGTATTTTGTTTAGTTTAGATCAAAATGGTCTATAAATTCTTAGGAAAACTATGTAGTAGGTTAACAGTTCTTTTATATATATATATATATATATATATATATATATATATATATATATATATATATAGAAATATAAAGGTTCACTAGGTCTTACTTTGTAGAGGCAAAACTGAAAGACTGCATTAACACATTTGTACAAAATTAGAAATGTGTAAGCAAACGGAACAAGTATTGAAATTCAAAGAATGGGTATAGTCTCACACACACAGTATATATATATATATATATATATATATATATATATATATATATATATATATTACTTTCTTGGCATCACTGAATAAGTGTGTGTATTTACATGGCTGTGGTGAATACATATTTTGAGAAGAGGGAGGAGCATAGGGTGATGTACAAGAGTGGAGGAAGATGCACACAGGTGGATTATATCCTATGTAGGAGGGCCAGTCTGAAGGAGATTAGAGACTGTAAAGTGGTGACAGGGGAATGTGTAGTTAGGCAGCATAGAATGGTGGTCTGTAGCATTATGTTGATCAAGAAGAGGAGGGCAAGTGTGAGAGCAGTGCCAAGGATCAAATGGTGGAAGTTAGGGTGAGTGTGAAGTGGAGTTCAGGGAAGAGTTAAAACAGGCACTGTGGGGCAGTGAAGAGTTACTGAATAGCTGGGTAACTACAGCAGAGATGGTAAGGGAGACTGCTAGAAAGGTGTTTGGTATGACGTGGACAGAGGAAGGATGACCAGGAGACATGTTGGTGGAATGAGGAAGTACAGGAGAGTATACAGAGGAAGAGGCTGGTGAAGAAGAAGTGAGATTGTCTGAGAGATGAAGAAAGTAGACAGGAGTATAAGGAGATGAGGAGCATGGCAAAGAGAGAGGTGGTGAAGGCTAAGGATAAGGCATATGGAGAGTTGTATGAAAAGTTGGACACTAAAGAGGGAGAAAAGGACCTCTACCGATTGGCTAGACATTGGGACCGAGCTGGGAAAGATGTGCAGCAGGTAAGGTGATAAAGGATAGTGAGGGAAAAGTACTCACAAGCGAGGAGAGTGTGTTGAGCAGATGGAAAGAGTACTTTGAGGGGGTGATGAATGAAGAGAATGAGAGAGAGAGAAGGTTGGATGATGTGAGCATTGTGAATCAGAAAGTGAAACGGATTAGCAAAAAGGAAATACGGACAGCTATGAAGAGAACGAAGAATGGAAAGGCTGTTGGTCCAGATGACATACCAGTGGAAGCAGGGAGGTGCTTAGGAGAAATGGCAGTGGAGTTCTTAACCAGATTGTTTACTGAAATCTTTGAAAGTCAGAGGATGCCTGAGGAGTGGAGAAAGTGTTTTGGTACCTATTTTTAAGAATAGGGGTGATGTGCAGAGTTGTAGTAACTACAGAGGGATAAAACTGATCAGTCACAGCTTGAAGTTATGGGAAAGAGTAGTGGAAGCTAGGTTCAGAAGGGAGGTGATGATTAGCGATCAGCAGTTTGGTTTCATGCTGGGAAAGAGCACTACAGATGCGATGTTTGCTCTGAGACTGTTGATGGAGAAATATAGGGAAGGTCAGAAGGCGTTGCATTGTGTCTTTGTGGACTTGGAGAAAGCATGTGATAGGGTGCCTAGAGAGGAGTTGCGGTATTGTATGAGGAAGCCAGGAGTGGCAGAGAAGTATGTAAGAGTGGTACAGGATATGTACGAGGGTAGTGTGACAGTGTTGAACTCTGCAGTGGGAGTGACAGATCCATTTAAGGTGGAGGTGGGATTACATCAAGGATCAGCTCTGAGCCCTTTCTTATTTGCAGTGGTGATGGACAGGTTGACAGACGAGATCAGACAGGAGGCCCCATGGACTATGATGTTTGCAGATGACATTGTGATCTGTAGTGAGAGTAGGGACCAGGTTGAGGAGACCCTGGAGAGGTGGAGATATGCTCTAGAGAGGAGAGGAATGAAGGTCAGCAGGACTAAGACAGAATATGTGTGTGTGAATGAGAGGGAGGATAGAATAATGGTGAGGATGCAGGGAGTAGAGTTGGCGAAGGTGGATGAGTTTAAGTACTTGGGATCAACAGTTCAGAGTAATGGTGAGTGTGGAAGAGAGGTGAAGAAGAGAGTACAGGCAGGGTGGAATGGGTGGAGAAGAGTGTCAGGAGTGATTTGTGACAGACGGGTACCAGTAAGAGTGAAAGGGCAGGTCTACAAGAGG
Organism: Protopterus annectens; assembly: GCF_019279795.1. Taxonomy (NCBI): domain Eukaryota; kingdom Metazoa; phylum Chordata; order Ceratodontiformes; family Protopteridae; genus Protopterus; species Protopterus annectens. The sequence continues at coordinate 1,372,949,396 of NC_056735.1, read as the reverse complement.
GTAATGAGACCAGCTATGTTGCATGGGTAGGAGACGGTGGCATTGACAAAAAGGCAGGAATCAGAGCTGGAAGTGGCAGAGTTAAAGATGTTAAGATTTGCACTGGGTGTGATAAGGATGGACAGGATTAGGAATCAGTATATTAGGGAGTCAGCTTAGGTTGGACGGTTTGGAGACGGTCAGAGAGGTGAGATTGCATTGGTTTGGACATGTGCTGAAGAGGGATGCTGGGTATATTGTGAAAAGGATGCTAAGGATGGAGCTGCCAGGTAAGAGGAAAAGAGGAAGGCCTAAGATAAGTTTTATGGATATGGTGAGAGAAGACATGCAGGTGGTTGGTGTGACAACAAGATGCAGAGGACAGGAAGAAATGGAAACAGATGATCCACTGTGGTGACCCCTAACGGGAACAGCCGAAAGAGAAAAATAAGATTTACATGTCCTGCCTCCAGTGTTTTCTTGGGCTTACACTGGTGGAGAATATGGAAGCTGGCCTCTTACTTGCCGTTTTTCAGATCCTCAAAGTGTCTCTGCTACTTATTGCAAATCATATTTTGAGCTACTAATTCCATACAAAGCTTAATTGTTGTGTACCTGGCATTATTTGCTCACCAGATGACTCCCAGCCATGCAGGATTTACTACAGAGACTTGTGGATTCACTGGTAAAAACTGACCAAAATCTGCTGCAGCTTGGAGTAACAGTTAGTTGTGCTGGCTTCTATAGCTGCCAACTATAAAAATGTGTCCCCTATGAAGAAACTAACCAGGGAGGATGACTTAATGTTCTACTTGGTAGCATTTGAATAGTATGCCACTACAAAGAACTGGAGCCAAGCAGGCTATCAAAAATCACGTCTTAGCTGAGGGTAGAAGCACTACAGATGTACCTCTTCATGGTTAGGAATAGACTGAATGGACTATGATGAACTTAACTTTTGGTCAGGGCTGTTATATCTCCTGAAGTACAAGTATGCACTTTTAAGTGGCTAGACAAGTAAGCACACACTCAAAGCAGATTTTAAAGCTCTATCTTGAACCTACCAAACAGCATCACTAAAGCAAAAAATCTTAGAAATCTTATCACTAGACAGTTAAAAGAGCTTTGTCTAATAGTGTAAGAAAATAGGAACAATTGATCCCAATAATTCAGATTAGTAACTATTGCAGAAATATATATATATATATATATATATATATATATATATATATATATATATTGTAGATTAAAACTGACTGCATTAAGAAGTGGAATATCATCTGCCAAGCACAAATCAGCAAGTGGTGTATTAATTTGTTACAAAAGTGTGTATTTGGGTCACATGGTAAATTCTGACAATACTGCTAGTACAAATAGGAAAACTGAAATGGGTGCTGTTCCTATACCCCCTTAAAAGCCCAGACAGACAGTTAAACCTAGAAAGCAATTCCTAGATTGACGTAGGGGTCCTTCAAGGAATGGTTCCTGAAAACCTGGTATTCTTAAAGAAACATACTACAGTTTTGTCAAAAATAGATTAAAAAATGCCAAACATTCCTCAAAACATATAAATAAATGTGGAAGGGTTCCCAAGGGGGCTTATCTGTCCAAAAGGAAGCCTTAGGTCAACTACTGTTCCTGAGAAGTCTCAAATGTGCACTTGCATGAGTCGGCAAGAAAGTGCTAAAGATTTTTTAGTCACTCTGGCTGCTTATATAGCTCCCTCTAATAAGGGTTAACTTAGCCAGAGCGACCATCTGGGAGTGGGTGAATGCTTTTGGAAGCTGTCCAGTTGCTATATCCATGGAAGGATACAATCCACAGGCTAGTGCAGTAGTCAGAATGATGACCATCTCCTGATTGTACTAGTTTACCTTGTATAACAATGCATTGTAAGTTCATAGGTTCATACTAGGCTATCTGCCCTAGGGCATTTTTAAGCCTAGCCAGAGTGTGTTTGGCTTTCACCACCTATTTTAAATTAATTTTGCTATGCCCTTTTTTGAGGTTAGTATACTGTGCCTCTGTCTAACAGTGACACAGAAGTGATAGCTGGGGTAAACCTAGAATCTCCCATCCACTCATCAAGATTCCTCTTAAAGAGAGTCAGTGAGGGACTCTGCCTAACCTGGACTGGGATTTTATTCCAGAGTGAAGGGAGCCTCTGGGTTATGAATCTGTCCCTCCAGCATGTCCTATTTATTTCAGTGCTGAGGTTCAAGTCTCTCGAGCGCGTGGCTCAATGGGATTTGGATTTTCTGAGGTGCAGCATGTCCATTAATTCTGGGTTGGACATGGCTTTATACATCAGGCACAGATCACCTCTGAGCAGGCGGTATGCCACTGAGTAGAGCTGGAGTTTCTTTAACCGGGCAGCATATGGCATCTGTCTGAGCCCTTTGATCCTCTTGGTGAGGTACTTTTGGGATCTTTCCAGTTGCTGCAGGTGTCTGGTAAGGTACATCCCAAAAGGGGCATTGTACTCAATTATGGGCCTGATGAGGGATGAGTAAAGAGGCACGATGACCTCCCCTGATCTAGATGTGAATCCCTTCATGATTAGGTGGGCTATATGAAATGTTTTTCTAACCACTTTGGCCACGTGGTTGTCAAATGAGAGATTGCTATCAACTTGGGTCCCCAGGTCCCTAATTACTACTTCTGTACTTAATGGATTACCACCTATGTGGTAATTTGTGGGCACTTTGTTTTTGCCAAAGGGGATGACTATACACTTTTTGGCATTTAGCTTGAGGCCATGGCTCTGGCACTAGTTGTCTCTTTCTATGAGGCCCTTTTGGAGGATGCTTGTGTCGGCTGGAGAGTCGATTATGGTGCCCAGTTTGCAGTCATCTGCGAACTTGGTCAGCTACAGTCCTTCTGTGTTGGCCTGTACCTCCGAGAAATATATACCGAACAAGAGAGGTCCCAGGACTGAGCCTTGTGGGACGCCACTTGTAACTGGTTTGGAGTCTGACATGGCTCCAGCAATTCTAACCATGTGGGTTCTGTCCTTGAGCCAGTTTGCAACCCATCTAGTGACATAGGGGTTTATATTTAAACTGTTGAGCTTATCTATAATGCCCGAGTGGGGTATTGTATCGAAGGCTTTTGCGAGGTCCAGGTAGGCTGTGTGGACCACCTTCCCCTCGTCAATGGCCTTGGTGACTGTTTCAAAGAAATTAACCAGGTTTAAGAGGCAGGATCTGCCCTTAAAGCCAAACTGGGTAGGATCCAGTGTCTGTAGGTCCCCAATATCTTTATTTATGAGGTCCATGATGATCCTTTCCATAGCTTTGCAGACCAAGCTAGTCAGGCTTATGGGGCGATAGTTTCCAGGATCCGTTGAGGCACCACCTTTGTGGAGAGGGACCACTGTTGCTGTACGCCACTCTTTGGGTACATATCCTGTATTAAGGCTGAGATTGAACAGTAGTTTTATGTTTGGGTTTAGCTCTTCTTGGAGTTCATGTAGGACGCAGCCCAGGACACCGTCTGGTTCCATTGATGCTGTGTTTTTTTGCTTTGGAGAGGGCGGCTCTTACCTGAGCATCTGGGATGTCAGGGGGGCAGCACTCTGCTGGGATAGATATTTGCCCTTTTGGTGGGGAGGGGGGGAGATTGCGTTGAACCTGTTAGCTAGCATGTTGGCAATGTCTGTGGGTTCAGTGTATGTTTTGTCATTTTGGACTAATTCTGAGCATATCTGGGAACTCCCACCCAGGTTACTAACATAACTAAGGAAAGCCTTGTGATTATCCTTTGTGGCCTGTGCAGTGTTTCTCTCGAAGCTGGCCTTAGACGATTTTATGAGTGCCCGTAGTTTTTTGCTAATACTGATCAGAGATGCCTTCCCTTTTTGGGATTTTGCTCTGTCATGTAGTAGCTTCCTCCTTCTATTGTATAGTTTGTTTATGGCTGGGGTCCACCAGACAGGACGTTTGCCTTTGGGTCTTGGTTTTATTTGGGATTGCATGATCCATGCATTCCTGAAGGTGTTCATAGAATGCGTTTATAAAGGATTCTGCGGTCTGGGCTGTATTTTCCACAGGCCTGGGGGCTTTGAAGGATTCCACCTTCGTTTTGAGGAGTGTGAAATTTGCTTTAGAGAAGTTTTTCACTGTGGTTTTCTGGGCAGGGGGTGGGGTCGGGATGTGAATATCCAGTGAGATTAGTTTATGGTCTGATCTTACCAGTGAGGGATACACTTCTGGTCTGGAGCATAAAGTCCCCATGTTGGTGATGATAAGGTCCAGTATGTTTTCCCCTCTTTTGGGAGTGGTAACAAGTTGTTCCATAGCATTTGAGTTTATATATTCTAGGAACCTTTGGGCTAGGGTGTTGGAGCTAGAGTAATGCTCCCAGTCTATGTTTGGGTAGTTGAAGTCACCCAATATAATGGTGTTTGGAGAGACCTTCATATTTTCCAGTGTTCTCAGAAAGGCCGAGTGAGGTTCCTGGGTTTGGGAGGGTGGTCTGTAGCAGGCTATAAACTGGAAGGCAGTTTTACCCACTGTTAGTTGCACATGGATAGTCTCTGATGCTTCGTGCTGTGCCACCAACCTGGAGGTGTGGGTATCTTTGACGAATATTGATACTCTCCCTCCTTTTGTGGTTCTGTCCAAGTTTTGGGGCCAAAAAGCATGGTATGAGGTATAACCTGGTAGTGCTGGGGTGCTCTCGGGAGCCTTGAACCAGGTTTCTGTTACTGCACAGATATCGATGTTCTCCATGCTAATGAGAGTTTCGAGTGCGTGCATCTTGAGGTTTAGACTTCTGGCGTTGAGTAGCATTACTCTTAGTTTCTTATCCCTTGTGATACCTATGGAGGTGGGTTTGTCTTTTGAGCCTTGCCTAAAAAAGGCACTATGGGGGTAGCAAGAGCCCTTGCCAATATCCGAAAGCCCAGGGGTAATGGGTGCAAGCCGTCCCTAGCGAAGCATCGTGGCTTGTCGAGCATGCCATCCCAGGCTGACAGGCATTGGATCCCCTTTGAATGACACCAATACTTAAGCCAATTGTTGAAATTGATCATCTTGTCTTCATATTGTGGCATCATTCTTGGTGAGGGTAAGATGCTACTCAAGGTCAGGGTCATGCCGGCCTGGGCTACATGCTCAGAGAGCTCCTCTGTCTCTTTTCATGTAGTCCAGGGAGGTACATCTCAGGTCATTCACACCAGCATGGACAATGACGGAGTCATATTTGTACTTGCCTTGGAGTGACCTGAGTGCTTGTGTTATGTGGCGGATCCTAGCGCCCGACAGGCAGCTCACCGTGACCTTCTCCTTGTTCAGCCTGGTGAGCAGGACGTCAGTGTGCCTGATGATAGAGTCACCTATTACAAGTGTATCAGGTGTGTTGTTTAGCCTTAAGGACTGTGACTGTTTGGCACCCTGGCTTTGTGAGCTATGTGTTGCATGTGTTTTGTTTGGGGTAGCGGTTGCTTGGGTGTCTGCTTTGGAGGTCTCTGCTGCTTAGGCAGATTATTATTTAGAGCCTCCAGGTATGTTTTTGTGTGTTTATGTGTTTGGTTTGCTGTCGTGGTAGGTCTGTGTGAGACTGGAATTGTAGTGAGTTTGGTTTCCTTCTCCTGACTGGTTACACCAGTACTGAGTTGAGAGAGCTTAGCCTCCAGTTTGGCTATATGGTTGCATCTCTCACATGTGTTGGAATTTTTTGGGAGGAGGAGAGGGTTGTCTGTGTACATGAGGCAGTTGTAACATTGCCTCAAGATTCCCAGATTCACCAGCTGGACCGGAGAGGAGATTGACAACTGACCTTTGGACATGCTAGAATAGTATTGGGAATTCCTTTATAATTGAAAAAAAGGGCCAATGGGGAACAAGGTACTCAATGGGAGTTTGTGAGGGTGTAGTGCTTTTAATTTTTTAGTGCTGACTTATATAATTGCTTTAGTGAGCAAGTGCCTGGTAACTTAAATGCAAAAATGACAAACAGTAACTTTCAAGTGAAACAAGGAAATAAGTACAGTAAGCAATGCAGATATCACTAGGGATCCACAGAAGCGATGAAAAGCCTCATTTTAGGTGGCATTAGCTTTTCAGGGAAATAACTAGCAAACAAACAAGTATACGCACAAAGCTAGATTCAGCAGGCCTGGATCTAGTCTATGCTACAGCAAACAAGGTGTACCAATTACAGTAAGAAGCAGTTCAAATATGCAGGCACTATAAGCCTTTAACCAGAAATTCCCAGCTCAGAAGGGCAGAGTCCAGCCTCTCCTCCCACAAGAGTGCAGACCACGGACCCTCTTAATGTAAAATAACTGGCCCGAAGCCCAAGTGCTTAAACCAGAATTAATACACTTTTAGAATAACAGACACTGAGCTCTCAATCAGCAGTTCCCAACTAAGAAGGATGTAAGCTACCTGTTCTGCCACTACAGTGCAGACCACAAACCTTCCTAATGTAAAATAACTGGTCTGAAGCCCAAGTGCTTAAACTAAAAGGCTTAGAATGAGTTACACCAAGCAGTAATAAATACAATTGAGTACTTTTAAGATGATGCAAAAGCAAAATAAATTAGGAAGAAACACAAATACAGTAAAAGCAGATGCATTTTTTTTTTTTTTGTCTTTAGTGGAAAGAGAGAAAGGAGTAGCAGAAACTAAGCTGATTGGCCTTCTCAAATGTTCTCCCTGTACTGGGTAGAATGAGGTAATGACACTAGACTGGGAGGAGGGTCCCAGATCAAATTTACACTAGGGGCGGGCAACTGCAAAGCCACCAACTATAAACACTATACCAACAGGGAGGGAAGGTGGGAAACAAATTGCAGAAATGTATCTCACAGATGAAAAGCAGCAGTGAGCCTTTAAATGAAAGTTTTAAACAGCTAAAGGAGCCTCTAGAAAAAAGAGTTTAACTGCAACAAATTATCAGAAATAAACAACCCAACAGATGCTTAATAAAAGTGGACAATTTCCAGTTAATACCTCACACAGTGAAATTAGCTAGAAAAATACACAGTACACAAAGTGCTATAATAACAAAGAAATAAAGAACAAAATAAACAAAATACAGGATACTTAATGTTATATATTATAGCTCCGAGTTTCCTCAGTGTCCTTCCTTCGATCAGTTCAGTGTGATTAGAGATGGGTTTGGGGCAGTAGTGTCTCAAGACATTCAAGATGAAAAACATTTGGTGTGCTATATCAGTACGAGGCTAAGTAATACACAAGGTGATACGTCTGAAATGAAAGCTCTCCCTAAAAATAACATGGGCTTTCTAGGCCTTGAAATACTGTTTGGTAGGCAGCCACTTCAGTTTGGTAACAAGTCATGCCTGTTTGCAATGGTTAAGTAGGTAGGCTGATGCCTATATTAAGTTGTACTGGTGGCACTATCCTTCCACGTATGCCACCATAGCCTGGTCTAGCCAACAGAAACTCTTATAGGTAGCAAAGGGTCAACAACCCTCATTGAGTCCAGTATCCTTGGTTTGGTGCTGGGAAGGGGATAGTCGTAACCTGTTGGTTCTAAAAAAAATGTATATCTGCTTTAAAATGTGTATGAGGTATGGTATGTAACTATGACTACTAACAATATGATATATGACTGTGTATGATGGCTAAGATGTGGCCTATATCTTGCATGCAGGGCAACCACCGATCCCCTACTGATGGTTTTCCTGCAAATAAGCAAGTCAGATGGCATCAGAAATACGTGGTCTAGGGATCTAACCCTCTTCTGCAACATCAGAATGGCATGAAGGGGCTGGTATACCGTGCAGAGGATACTTCTGTTCTGGAACAGACTCCCCATCTGCATAAAACAAATTTCATCATTGATTTCAGCTGCAGCTTAAATCGATGGATGGGAAACAGAAATTTTACCCCAGGACTGCCTCCTGTACAACTGATGGTCAAATGCAGCTCCTAAATGCTTTATCCCATGCATGGGGCCCTTCAAATGATGGTATGATCCCTGATGTTCTTCGTCTTCCATTGCTGCAGTCCTGACTATTGGGTATAGTCCGCGTCCAGTCGGCCCGAATACCAGAGTATAAGGCTGACGCCGGTCATGGCGCCTTAGACTGACGTCAGTACGTCAGGGTACTAATGCGCATGACCGACGTCATATCCTCAGTCTTTTTTGCCGCATGGTCCGATGCAGAAGCAATTTTGCGAGTGCAGGTTGGCGTTCTGAGATTTTTCCGAAACCGGAGTTTCAGACCGAAACAGAGTTGGCTAAGTACCCCGTTGGGGAACATTTTGGTTTTTTCTTGCCTCAGTATTTAACCGGATGTCAGAAAAAGTGAATAACTGTATTTCTTGTGGGAAACAGATACCGCATAGGGATTATCATACATTGTGTATACCTTGTTTAGGGCCTGAGCACGACGTTGTTGGTTGCCGCTCTTGTGCTAGATTTAACAAACGCACTATTAAGAGGAGGCTAGATTGTGCTAGGTTAGTGTTTGGGAAGCGTTGCAATTATAATATGCCGTCGGATACTCCGACGCCTGCTTCATCCAAGAAGCGCAAGGATAAAACAGTGAAGCCTAGGGTTGATGAACCGGCAGTCCCGGACGTTGGTTCTTTGGAAGGCTCAGTGGAGCCAGAGGTTTTGCCAGGAGTTTCCATGGAGTCTCAGGCAGATACTTTGTTGTTACAGGATGTGCCCTCTCAGGAGGTAGGCCAGGCTGAGGGGGCCTCTCAGGTAACTGTTCTTCCCTCTCTTCCCAAGGTAGTTAGGGCCTCTCCTTCTGTTGCCAAAGCTTCTTTTAGAGGTAGGCCAAGTTCAGCTTCTGTGGGGCTTCTCCTAGCATTTCGGCTCTGTGCCTAAGAAACATATGCTTAAAATGGCAGAAGATTTGATTACTATGATTAGAGGTTCTATGCCCCGCCTGATAAGAGGCCTAGAGTGGAACAGGAGTTTGATAGTTTTGAACAGTGTTCACAGGCTTCAGACTCTTCTGTGGAAGACTTACAGGAGTATCCTACTTATTCTGATTCTGATGTGGATGATTCCACTCCTACGCTTCTCCTCCTGAGGATTTTTCATTTTCAGAGACTCTACACTCCATGAGGGTGCACTTTAAATGGGAAGGCCAGGATTACTCTGATTCCAGGAAGAGGCTTAGGAATTCTTGTTTTACCCCAGCATAGGCCCTTAGCTATTCCTCCTGTGTTGAATGTGGTGGAGGATGTTTTGCAGAGGCTTCCCTGAACCCTGACTCCTTGCCTCCTGCTCCTGTTAAGCCTGATAGGTATTATAGGGTGCCCAAGCTCATAAGTATTTGTTTAAGAGTCCTAGGGCGGACCCAGAAACTGTTTCTCAGGGGCCTAAAGGTGTTAAAGCTTCTGTGGTTAAAAATCCTGTACCCTCTGATAAAGAGGCAAGGGCTTTGGATAGGTGGGGTAAGAAAGTGTATACTTCTTCCACTCTAGCCATGAGGGCGTTGAATTGTCAGTTTCACATGCTAAAATATCAAAATTATCTCCTTTCACAATTGAAATCTAAGGTGGATGCTTTGGCGGAAGGTATTGAGTGTAAAGAATTGCTGGATTTGGTTCATGTGTCTGAACAAGTGGGTAAGCATTCTTTGCAGTGTGGTTTTGATGCTGTTCAGGCCTCCTCGAGGGTGGCTGCTACTAGTTCTGTTCTTCGCAGGCATGCCTGGTTGAAGGATCAGAATTTAGCTGAGCATGTTAAGACAAGGATTTTGGATGCTCCTTTACAGTCTGATGTGTTGTTTGGACCGCCTGTGGAAGCAGTTTTAAAGAAAATGGAGGACAAAGCTAAGTCTATGCAGACTGTTAAAGATTTTTTGCAGGTGCAGCCTCCGAAGTTTAGTAGAAATTGGCCTGCTAAGGGGTGGACATATCCTGCTTATGATTCCCAGTCTAGGGGTAGGTCTAGACGTGGTAGGGGCAGGGCTCAAGGTTCTTTAGGCCTAGATCAGGGAGTTCACCTGCTCAGACTTCTGGTGAGGGCAGGGGTCAGTCCTTTCGTAAGCAGACCCAATGACCTGCCTTTTCAGCTGCCAGTGGGTTCTCGTCTGGCAGCTCCTTTGGGAGGAAGACTGTCTCTTTTCAAAGAAAATTGGGATTTAATCACTCAAGACAGATGGGTGCTGGATATCGTTCATCACGGTTACAGATTTTATTTCCACACAATGCCCCCTTTCAAAGGCATGCCAGACGTTCCTCCTCCACAAAGAAAAGAGGCTCACAAGCAAGTTTCTCAGTTACTCCAGATAGGGGCCATTCAGCCAGTCCCTGTATCAGAAAGGGGCTTAGGATTTTATTCTCGCCTGTTCCTAGTACCAAAGAAGGGGAACACGTGGAGACCAATTTTGGATTTATCTCTCCTCAACACTTATCTGGACATTCCCAAGTTCAAGATGTTGACGTTACAACAACTTTTACCTCTGCTGGGCAAAGATCACTGGATGGTAACTTTAGATCTCAAGGAAGCTTACCTTCATGTGCCTATAAGGCTAGGTTGCAGAAAGTATCTGCGGTTTCGAACTGGAGATTTTCATTATCAGTTCTCTGCATTGCCCTTTGGCTTATCTACTGCGCCCAGAGTATTCACGAAGGTTCTGGCTCCAGTGATAGCTTACTTCAGGCTTCAAGGAATTCAAATCTATCCTTACTTGGACGACTGCCTGATTCTGGCTCAAGAAAAGGAAGACCTTCTACAGCATTTGGATTATGTCATAGCAGTGCTAAGATGCCTAGGGTATTCTGTGAACGAAATAAAGTCCAGTCTAGTACCCTCTCAAGACATGTGCTTTCTGGGTGTGAGACTGAATACAGCAGCCCAGATGGCCTTTTTAACCCCGGACAAACAACAGAGTCTGTCACTTTACTTCCATCAACTATCTCATCAGTCCGTGCTGACTACAAGGACAGTCCTTCAAGCATTAGGGTTCATGGCATCTTGTATTCTGGTGCTTCCCAATGCCAAACTGCATATGAGGAAGCTGCAATGGTATCTCAAAAATGTATGGACACAGCACTGCCAGGATTTGGACACTGTCATTCAAATAATACCTTGCCTTCAAAAGGAATTCTTGTGGTGGGCTCAGGAATGTCACCTAAACAAGGGACTCTCTGTGACCGGGCAGAGGCGAGTCAGATTTTAACGACAGATGCCTCGGACATTGCTTGGGGAGCTCATCTAAATGGAAAGTGGATACAAGACAAGTGGCCTGCCAGACTACAGCATCTACATATCAACATGAAGGAGATGTTAGCAGTCCAGTTTGCATTGATGGCTTTCAAGGAGTTACTTCTTCCAGGGCAGGTGTTGATTCTAACAGACAACACAACTGTCATGTGGTACATCAACAAGCAAGGGGGAACACATTCTTATCCTCTATGCAGGCAAGCAATGATTTTATGGGAGACTGCGTTAAGCCTGCAACTAACTCTTCAGGCAAGGTTTCTGCCAGGAGCACAGAACTCCCTAGCAGATGTGTTAAGCAGACAAATCATGGATCCCCACGAGTGGAAACTGGATCTTCATGTATTTCAGAAATTGACAGTGTCATGGGGAACTCCAGACATAGATCTGTTCGCTTCTCCACTAAACCACCAGCTGCCAAAGTATTGCACAAAGGGGTTTCATCACACAGCTTGGAAAGTGGATGCTCTGTCTTTCAGTTGGAAAAACCTTCATGTCTATGCCTTTCCGCCTCTGCCTCTTCTTCCAAAGGTATTATTAAAGGTCAGACAAGACAGGTCAAGGATGATTTTGATAGCTCCAGATTGGCCTCGGCAACACTGGTATCCACTACTACGGAGTCTGGTAAAGAAGCCTCCATGGCCTTTACCTCTGATTCCTTATCTGTTATCTCAGAAGGCTGGTCATCTGCTCAATGTCAAGCTTCACTCTCTTCATCTAACAGCCTGGCATATTCTCTCTTGAAGCACAGCAGGTCTCAACTTCCTCAACAAGTTTTAAATGTGATTATGGAAGCTAGAAGACCGAGTACAAGGAAGGTGTACGCAGAAAAATGGAAGAGATTTTTATTTTGGAGTACAGCAAAGAATTTGGAGATTTCTGAGCCTAATTTGAGTGTGGCTCTACAATATCTTACTGAGTTATTGGACAACGGTTTGTCCTTCTCTTCCATTAAGATTCATGCTGCAGCCATTTCAGCTCACTATGATTGTGACCCACCTTTGTTTTCGCATCCTTTGTTCAAGCAGTTTCTTAGAGGGGCAAAGAATATAAGACCCCCACATAGAGCTCCTACTCCTGCTTGGGATCTCAATTTTGTGTTGGAAAAACTTACTCTACAACCTTTTGAGCCTGCGGCTACTGCTGAATTGAAATACTTGTCATGGAAGACTGCTTTTCTGTTGGCTATTACTTCTGCAAGAAGGGTGTCTGAGTTGCAGGCCCTTATGGCAGTAGAGCCCTTTTGATTTTCCATAAGGATAGGGTATCATTACGTACTAATCCTTCCTTTATGCCTAAGGTGGTTTCTAGTGTGGCTTTAAACCAAACTATTCATTTGCCTACTTTTTATGCAGACCCCCAAAATAAAGGGGAAAAGATTTTGCACACTTTAGATGTACACAGGCAATTGAGATATTATTTAAGCAGGACTAAGGATTTTAGGCAGTCTCAGCAGTTGTTTGTTTCTTTTGCTTTGAGTTCACAGGGCAAGCCTGTGTCAAAACAAACTATTTCCAGGTGGATTGGCTTTTGCATTGCATTTTGTTATTCCCATCATGGCAAGGAGATTCCAGCTGGGATTAGGCCTCATTCCACTAGGGCTACTGCCACTTCAACAGCATTTCTAAGGGGTGGCAACTAAGGATATTTTGGAAGCAGCTACTTGGAGTTCAGTGCATACTTTCTCTAGGCATTATCATCTTCCTATCTACTCTAAGTCTAGGGCTGGTTTTGCCACAGCTGTTTTGCAGGCATGTTATCAGCTCCTACTTCCTTATAATTTGCCAGCCTCCCTTACCTCTGCTTTGGGATTCTACCCAATAGTCAGGACTGCAGCAATGGAAGACGAAGAACATAGTACAGTTTTGTACCTACCATAAATGTAGATGTTCGAGATTCCATTGCTGCAGTCCAATTTACCCTCCCTCCTTCCCTCTGTGTTTAGGGGTGGTTGTGTAGGTGAGTTTACATGCTTATATTTTTGTATATATTGTTGTATATATTGTACATGTTTTTGGTGCAGGTTTTTTGGGACTTGTCTTTTTGGGTCTTCTGACATCTGGGGCAAGAAAAGACTGAGGATATGACGTCGGTCATGCGCATTAGTACCCTGACGTACTGACGTCAGTCTAAGGCGCCATGACCGACGTCAGCCTTATACTCTGGTATTCGGGCCGACTGGACGCGGACTATACCCAATAGTCAGGACTGCAGCAATGGAATCCTCGAACATCTACATTTATGGTAGGTACAAAACTGTACTTTATTTTCATTAGGGGTTATAATTATTGCCCAAGAGATGGGTAAGGCAACTCTATAAGCAAGTGGGATACGTTATTTTGAGCAGAAAAAGGGAACTTGGCTAGGCTTAATATGGCCCACAAGGGCAGTTAGCTTGATATGAACCTATGTGGGGATATTCTCACAGCAGTTGGCTTGATAAGAAAGTCTAACTTGCCAATTAATGTTGTACATAAACAGGTTGCCCTGAAAGCAGCAAACTACAAAGTTAGCTCCTCTTTTGGAACATCATCTGAAGGAAGACTTTGGAAGCACGGAGTATGAGAGCTCAGTCAAACTAACATGGAGAATATACCTTATTGAAGCACTTGTTTATGTAGAGTTTATAGCTGGGCCTAGGAGAGGCTTACAGCCATGGACTTTCCTTTTGTTACTGGACAGCCTGTGTTCTGTTACCAAGAGTAAATGAATGACTTGAGCATTATTACAAGAAGTAACTAAGGTACTGTTTGCTTTATTTGAAACTTCAAATCCAATACGGGGTAATATTTTGTTTTGTTGGAATTGCTGAATAAATGTGTGTTTTACATGTGTCTTGTCTCTTGTGTTCTAGGAGTTGCAAATGTATATAAACTGATAACTAGTAGTTTCCTTTATAATGTATCCTGGTTTCACTTGATTTTAGTGTCCACTTTCTCATTTTCACATCTTTGTTTATATTGTCAAGTGATTTGATGATATTATGCATTAAACTTTGTTATAGTAAATACTTGTGATATGAGTGTTTCTCCTTGGTTTGCTGCTGAAAACGTGTCTGGTTCAGGTGGATGACAAGTTAAATCGGAAATAAGTAAGTCACTGTTATCTGAATCTTTTTCTTTTCTTCACCTCACAGCTTTTGTGTATTTGCAGAACTGATTATTTCAAGGCATAAGTAAAATATGCATATTCATGCAGTTAATCAGGGTAGCAAGTCAATGACTGTGTCAGCAGTAAAACAAGCATTTGCCAGTGCTGAATGTCTGCTTTATTTGGTGATCAACTTCAGCGAAGAGGTCGGATGATAAGAATGGAGAAATAATTGTGAGGTAGCATCTGCCACTGCTGGCTCACGATTGATAACCCGTTAACCACAGAGATTTACTAATTTTAATTTATCTGAATTGACCTTTCTTCTTTGCCACAGCTTTTGCCTTTGTAAAACTTATGTAAAACTGTTTAATTCTAATGTTAAACAAGTAAAATAAATTCATGCAATCACGATATTAAGTCACATAGTGAGTGTAGTATTTATTTATCAGTGATGACCAACTGCAGAAAAGTGACAGGACGGTGAGAGAGAATCATGCGATAGTTACACACTGAAAGATATGGTGTAAAAATGATGTGAGATGGGTGATAGTTTGTCCAGGTCAGATGTATGAATATGGTTTGTGTACAAATTAATTCAGCAGGATGAAGATCCCTATATAAAGCAGGAGAGAAAAAACAATACTGTTTGCAGCATCAGACAGGAGCTTTGAGGGGAAGTAAGGGTAAATGATCTGCACAGCCTTTAAGCTGATGGCACTATCTCTGTCTACATCTGTGCAAGCAGGACATGTTGTACTAGCAAGCTCCCGAACCTTCCATTACAGTAGCCTAGACACTGAAAGAAGCAAACATATTTACTTATTTATCTGCATTTTAAACAGTAATGTTCAGTTGGAAGGTCCCCTTTTCAGTGGGTCTCCAAGACGGTGATTTCCAGACAGGCACTGCATATAATTCTGTAGCAAGATGGTTACTATGTCAGTACAGCACAGTTTTAGACTTGTAGCAGTTAATGTAGACAACATTAAAAATACTTTTTAACAATAAAATGCACAACAATGGCTTGAAGAGTTAAGCAAATAGGTACCTGCAGTAATAATAACATTAATCCCTTATTTCTGTTTTTGGTTTCATTTGTGGTAAGTCCTGTGCTGCATCCTAACGTTCCTTCAGTATGTCTGAGCAGTCACTACAGATGTACTGTGTTAGTTCCTGGTTGTACACATTGTTAATTCTGTAACTGTTAAATTTATTTTTTAACCAGGGTAGAGTACTGATCCTTTTGGCCCATTTTCAGGATAATGTGCAGAATGTACAACATGTCTATAAAACTGCCCCAAATGTGTTGCAGCATAGTCCAAGAAGAGAAGGCCTTAAACTTGGAACAAAACTAACTCAGACATGTAAAAGGTAAATGAGAGACTGAAGTAGCTACTGAGTATAAGATAAAACACATCTCTGATTTTAGCCCAGCAGTATCTCTTGTATAACTGCATCTGGTGGTCTGTGCTAGCAGTCTTGTTTGTCCTTTATATTGCATGAGGAGGAGAAGTTGCATTCTTGTAAGGTACAAGCTGATAGTAAAGGTTGAGTGGAAACACTCTGTACCCTAGGACAGAATCTAATTACAGAGTCCAGCACCAGTTGTAAATATGAAGTAGTACTCAGTAAATGCAGAACAGCAGATATTTTACCAGCACAGCAGCACTGACAAAGTGTGTGCCAGCGTGATGAAATTTAATGAAAATTGGTAGAAAAAATCCAAGACTTAGTGAACCTCTTGTCAGTCTAAATACTAAAACAACCTAAGAGTGTTGACACTGACCTGTTGCCAAAAACGTTATAGTAGCTGTTTATGCCTTTTTAGTAATTACATGTTTTTTGAAGTCCCCTAAAAGACATGTTCATGCTTCAAGTCATGGACGTAGTCGCACATTATATATGCTTATCCTTTTTACTATATACTTTGAAGTTAAAAATTATATATGCTGAAGTGATATCAGAACTGTTTGGTGGCCTGCAAGACAGTGTTATACATAGACAAATACAATTAGGGACACATTAGGCAATGGCACCATGGTGCTTACCTGATGTCTCACAATAGCTCACTCACAGTTTATAATTCTGAGGATTCCTTTTTGGTGGGAGAAACTCTTAATTGGTCAAACAATTCATGATAGATAAAGCACTTTTTGAATGCCGATTCAGAATTGGTCATTTTTTTTTCTGCCATGGTTTATTGTGTTTGTTTAGTAATGCCTACTCGTGTGAGCATTATTGATTAATGGTCCGTGTGCAACAGACCTCTACCAGGGATCATGTTTTTCCTTTCAACTTTGTTGCCTGATATTCCCCATTAACTGCCATGTTCCTGAGTGCTTTTAGTCATATTCCTACCAAGCACACCTAAACTCAGTGAGGAGGAGTGCAACAGACCTCTACCAGGGATCATGTTTTTCCTTTCAACTTTGTTGCCTAATATTCCCCAGTAACTGCCATGTTCCTGAGCGCTTTTAGTCATATTCCTACCAAGCACACCTAAACTCAGTGAGGAGGAGTGTAAGTGCTATTGTATATAATGACATTCAAACCCACATGCACAGCAACTCTTACCACTTAGCCAACCTGAACACCATGGATTACTATTCTTCTGATGTAACAGTAAACATGCATACTTTGTCTCTAATAATAAAAATGAGTAAAGGTAGTAAATATTTCATTATATTAGCAAACGGAAGTATGTATGTGTACATATGATTGTTATCAAAAGTGGTACAGATAATGAAGACTACCACAAAATGTATACAGATAATGCAGTTTTAAGTTGTATGCAGACAGGTGCCACTGTTCAAAGTAATAATCAGTTTAAGAATATTGGTGTAACTTTTTTTCCAGTTTAGTAACTTCTTTTTTTTTTCATTTTGCTTTGAACAGATTGATGCACTTGGGTCAAGCCACGTGAAGGACATTTCTAACAGGAAACTGAAATATTCTTTTCATTATATAATCTTGTCTAGTCATATTACCTTTGTTTCACTATTAAGTGATGAGCTGTATTTTATATTGTATTTGAAAATATTACTCAGAGTGACTTGATTGAGGCTGCTGTAATCATGTGATTAGGAATTTTCTTCCTGTAATACAGCATGAGGCCAAGTAATACTATGCAATATCAAACGTTTCTATTGTTTTCACTGTCTGTTCATGTAGTGTCAGTACACTAAATTAAACTGTGCCACCTGCATTATGTACTGATAACCATATTAGATGTCTACAGAAACATTGTTAGGCATACAGTGTTGCAAAATAGCATTCATCTTTTAATAGCTTAATGCTGAGTTTTTTTCACCCCATTGCTGCAAACCATCAGATGCCATCAGCTCCTGTCCTCATTCACTGAATCTAACATGCCATCTGTAGCCTCCCCTGAGCTCAAACTGATCCACATGTGGGACCGATGAAGAGATTATGGACATTGGTGCAGAATAACCCCCACTGTCCCTCAGCAGCCTTGCAAAGCTCTGCAGTGAATGGCCTTGGACGGTGCAAGTGTACTTCCTCCCTTGAGCAAGAGGTATAAACTTACTGCATGGAGCCTCTCAGGTTCTTAATGCTACACTTCAGTGAGCCTAGACTGCCTTCTACCACCTAGGCTGCAAACTTCCATCCTCCCCTGCACCCATGTCCCTATTCAATCATGGGTATTCTAGTGTGTAGTAGGGGGCTTATATCCCCCTGTATAATGGAGTCTTATTGCTGAATTTCTATTCTGTATATTATATATTATGAATATTGCATTACTACAGGATATGAATTACTCTCTTCCCCTAGATCCCTCTGTACGATAGGGTCTTATTGCTGAATTTCTATCCTGTATATGTATATATCATGAATATTTCATTACTAGGATATGAATTACTCTATGCCCCTAGATCCAATTGAACTCCATCTCTCTCCACTGCTGATGTGTGGACAGCTGTGAGGTTTGAACCCTATAATCATGCTGCCAATTGCCTACCATTCAAAGCATGAAAGAATGTTTCCATTCCAGCTGAAGACCACAGTGAACAAGTTCATCCTGTGCTAGTATTGTATGCAAAGTGCTAATTTAACACCTTAATTATTTTAATTCATATCCCCCCATAGGTGTTTCTGCACATCACCTCTCCCCTGTTACCTCCCCACACCTCCCTCTGAGTTCAAAACACCAGTTTTAGCCTTGCTGTCTTCTCTACCCTTATATGTTCAATCTCTGTACCTTCTGTATACCTCCCTTAGGTAATTAATTTTCCTGTATTTCAGCATACTTACCTTCCAGCACACTTTTCAACCTTACTCTCCTCACATAGGTTCATACTAGGCTATCTACCCTAGGGCATTTATAAGCCTAGTCAGAGTGTGTTTGGCTTTCGCCACCCATTTTAAATTAATTTTGCTATGCCCTTTTTCGAGGTTAGTATACTGTGCCTCTGTCTAACAGTGACACAGAAGTGATACCCGGGGTAAATCTACGATCTCCCATCCACTTATCAAGATTCCTCTTGAAGAGAGTCAATGAGGGACTCTGCCTAACCTGGACTGAGATTTTATTCCAGAGTGAAGGGAGCCTCTAGGTTATGAATCTGTCCCTCCAGCATGTCCTGTTTATTTCAGTGCTGAGGTTCAAGTCTCTCGAGTGCATAGCTCGATGGGATTTGGATTTTCTGAGGTGCAGCATGTCCATTAATTCTGGGTTGGACATGGCTTTATACGTCAGGCACAGATCACCTCTGAGCAGGCGGTATGCCACTGAGTAGAGCTGGAGTTTCTTTAACCGGGCAGCATATGGCATTTGTTTGAGCCCTTTGATCCTCTTGGTGAGGTACTTTTGGGGTCTTTCCAGTTGCTGCAGTTGTCTGGTAAGGTACATCCCAAAAGGGGCATTGTACTCGATTATGGGCCTGATGAGGGATGAGTAAAGAGGCACGATGACCTCCCCTGATCTAGATGTGAATCCCTTCATGATTAGGTGGGCTATATAAGATGTTTTTCTAACCACTTTGGACACGTGGTTGTCGAATGAGAGATTGCTATCAACTTGGGTCCCCAGGTCCCTAATTACTTCTTCTGTACTTAATGGATTACCACCTATGTGGTAATTTGTGGGCACTTTGTTTTTGCCAAAGGGGATGACTATACACTTTTTGGCGTTTAGCTTGAGGCCATGGCTCTGGCACCAGTTGTCTGTTTCTATGAGGCCCTTTTGTAGGATGCTTGTATCGGCTGGAGAGTTGATTATGGCGGCCAGTTTGCAGTCATCTGCGAACTTGGTCAGCCACAGTCCTTCCGTGTTGGCCTGTAACCTCCGAGAAATATATACCGAACAAGAGAGGTCCCAGGACTGAGCCTTGTGGGACGCCACTTGTAACTGGTTTTGGAGTCTGACATGGCTCCAACAATTCTAACCATGTGGGTTCTGTCCTTGAGCCAGTTTGCAACCCATCTAGTGACATACGGGTTTATATTTAAGCTGGTGTGCTTATCTATAATGCCTGAGTGGGGTATTGTATCAAAGGCTTTTGTGAGGTCTAGGTAGACTGTGTGGACCACCTTCCCCTCATCAATGGCCTTGGTGACTGTTTCAAAGAAATCAACCAGGTTTAAGAGGCAGGATCTGCCCATAACAAAGCTGAACTGGGTAGGATCCAGTGTCTGTAGGTCCCCAATATCTTTATTTATGAGGTCCATGATGATCCTTTCCATAGGTTTGCAGACCAAGCTAGTCAGGCTTATGGGGTGATAGTTTCCAGGATCCTTTGAGGCACCACCTTTGTGGAGAGGGACCACTGTTGCTGTACGCCACTGTTTGGGTACATATCCTGTAGTAAGGCTGAGATTGAACAGTGGTTTTATGTTTAGGTTTAGTTCTTCTTGGAGTTCATGTAGGACGCAGCCCGGGACACTGTCTGGTCCCGTTGATGCTGTGTTTTTTGCTTTGGAGAGGGCGGCTCTTACCTGAGCATCTGAGATACACATTAGCCATCCTGAGCTACTCCTTCCTCTTCCTCAAATCTTCTTATGCGTAGAACAATCTCCCTTAGGCACTCCTTTCCCCCAGAGAAAGTGAATACCACCATTTAATCCTTTTTCTTTTCCAGCTAACTACAGGTGAAAAGTCTTATGTGCGTTCCACTTACTGATTGTTTTTCTTCAATTACCCTTTTGTTTGTGGTATCTGGCTCATCCCACTCCATTTGCTGTTTTTCTTCTCTTGCCCTTTTGTTTGTGGTATCCTGCTCATCCCACTTCATTTGCCCTCACACTGCTTGGGCTCACTCTGCTCCCCTACCCCCATTCCCACCCAGCCCAGAATACATTTTATTTATAGCTACTCCCCCTTTACCACTCCCTCTCCTACCCCTTCCCTGTCAGATACTGTCATCCAATCAAATCTCCCCTTGACCTTTGCCCACTTAATCACATACTTGCACATAATCACTGCTCTAAGCCTATTACTCTCCCACTATCATTCAAACCACACCCTCACAACTCTATATCCCCTCCTATACTTATCCTCATTTTACTTTCATTTACCCTTCCTCATTTAACATTACTCAGATCTCTTAAACTACCCCTCCATTCCTACTTATCTTTAGTCACTCAAAATCAGCCTAACTAAAAAAAAAAGAAAAAGGAAGCCAATATGGTGGCCCCCTGCCATAAACAAACTGTACAACAGAAGAAAGAAACTTTTGCAAAAGAGAGTAAAATCCCACGAGTGGAGGAGCTCCATGGTCAGCCTCAGTAAAAAGCTGCAATCCTTGATAAAATCCTCCAAAGCTAGTTATGAAAAAAAAATCGCCACTGATTCTAAAGACAACCATAAAGCATTCTATAGCTATGTCAAGAATCTGAATGGCAACACTCAGATCTGCTCTGAGTTACAGCACAATGGCACTAAATATACAGACCCAACTGATATTGCCAACATCCTGGCAGATAGGTTCTGTGTTAACTTTACCCCCCCCCCTCTCACCCCCTAAAGAGCCCATCTCTATACCGGAAGAATGCAAAGTTCCTGTAGTCACGGCTGCACAGGTAAAAACCACACTCTCCAAAGCCAAGAACACAGCATCCATGGGACCAGACAACATCCCAGGCTGCATTCTACACGAACTACAGAACGAACTGGCACTCCACCTAAGTACCATGTTCAATCATAGCCTCACCTCAGGCTTTGTGCCTGCTGAATGGCACACAGCAACGGTTATCCCACTCCACAAGAGGAGAGCCACCACTGACCCCGGGAACTACCGCCCCATTAGCCTGACGAGCCTGGTCTGCAAGGCCATGAAACGTATCATCATGGAACTTATAAACAAAGAAATGGTAATATCCAAACTCTGGATCCCACCCAGTTTTTTGTAAAAGGCAGATCATGTGTCCTAACCCTGGATACTTCTTTTTTGAAGCAGTCACCAAAGCCGTAGACAAGGGTAAGGTGGTTCACACAGTCTATCTAGATCTTGCCAAGGCTTTTGACACCATCCCCCACTCTGGACTTATAGATAAACTCACTAAACTAGGTATAAATCCCTATGTCACAAGATGGGCTGCCAACTGGCTCACTAACAGAACCCACACTGTGAAAGAAGCAGACTCCAAATCCGACTTCAAACCAGTGACAAGTGGAGTACCACAGGGTTCAGTCCTGGGTCCTCTCCTGTTTGGTATGTACTTCTCTGAAGTACAGGCTAACACAGAAGGTCTTTGGCTAATGAAGTTTGCAGATGACTGCAAACTAGGAGCCATAATCATAACTCCTAACGATGTGGACATCCTACAAAAGGGCCTCACTGAGACAGATGCCTGGTGACAAAGCCATGGCCTCAAGTTCAATGCCAAAAAGTGCATTGTCATTCCCTTTGGTAAAAACTCTGTACCCATGAACTACAACATAGGTGGTAGTATACTTAACACCGAAAGTGTGATAAGAGTCCTTGGGACACAGGTGGACAGTAGTCTCTCCTTTGATAATCACATCGCCACAGTAGTCAGGAAGTCCTTCTATGTGGCACACCTCATCACAAAAGGTTTCTCATCCAGAAAAAAAGAGGTCATTGTTCCCCTCTACTCATCACTTATTAGACCCATTATAGAGTACAACGCCCCTTTTGGTATGTACCTCACAAGACATCTCCAACAACTAGAAAGGCCACAGAAATACCTCACAAAGGGGATTACCACCTCAAACAGATGCCCTACGCTGACCGTCTCAAAAAACTCCAGCTTTACTCCATCGCATATCGCCTACTCAGAGGTGATCTCTGCCTAACATACAAAGCTATGTCAAACCCAGAGCTGTTGGACATACTCCACTTCAAGAAATCCCAGTCCCTCTGAGCTACATGCTCTAAGGACCTAAACCTTGTCACCACAATAAACAGAACATGCCTGAGGGATAGATTCCTGTCCCAGAGACTTCCCATACTCTGGAATAAGCTACCTATCTATATCAAACAAAGCTCCTTATTAGCACTCTTCAATAAAAATGTTGATGATTGGATGAGAAATAGGAAATTCACCCTGGGATCACCTCTGTGGCTCTGCTCGACAGTGGCACAGGAAAATAATTTTCTTGAATGGCAAAAGCCAGGGTACCTTTTTGGCTGTGCTTGTATAGGCCCCAGGGCCGATAGCCTAGTACCTACCTATGAACCTATAACTTCCCCTGAATCTGCATGGAAAGCTAAGAATAAACCACCCATCTCAGTCTACCTTATCACACTTAACTTTCATCTCACCTCTCTTACAGCTTAGCGTTGGCAACTGTTCTACCCAACTTACTAGGACATACCACTATCCTACTAGCTTTCTCCTTTCTCACATCATTCTGTCCCACCCATATCATGTTACTGTACAAGATGCTACTATACCTCCACTCTACTTCTCCTACAACACTCAAACCCCCTTCACTGGTCTCCAACCTCCCATATATCCAAACATTTATCCATAGTCACTACACTCATTTCTTATATCATCATCTACCCCTTCCCAAAATCAAAATCCCCCCCATTCTCCACTACCTTCCTAAAAGTAAAGGGAAATATTACTTCTACCTCTCCTTGTCTCACAACTTGTCTCCTACATTCAGTATCTTTCTCCTATCTGGAGACATTTATCCCAACCCTGGACCTTACAACCCTCCTCACTCTGTCATAAACCTAAGATCCCAACCTCTCCTGCTTCCTTTCACAAAAAACATTTATCACTTTACTCCATGAACACCAGAAGCATACTTAACAAAGTAAGTGATTTCCATACTTGGATGGCCCATCGCTATCCCAATATCATTACACTTATGGAAACAAGGCTAAAACTCCACATCCCCGACAA
The DNA here is from genome assembly GCF_019279795.1 of Protopterus annectens. NCBI lineage: Eukaryota > Metazoa > Chordata > Ceratodontiformes > Protopteridae > Protopterus > Protopterus annectens. Next base: position 1,372,925,825 of record NC_056735.1, on the reverse strand, counting down.
TGATTTGTTACCCCCTGGACACAACATCCAAGAAAAAAGGTGGAGTGGTGGCTATCTTGGTTTCTAACCATCTAACAGTAACTCCCCTAGCTATCACCACCCCCTCAACCTCTGAACTTCTAGTCGCCAACTACAAAATTAATGCCTACAATATAATCACCATAGCTGCAATTTACATACCCGGGGGGTTAATATCACTCTACTTGAAAACATTTTCTCTTGGCTCTCTTGAAAGTCACATAATGAAACCACTGTTCTGGGAGATGTCAACATTAATTGGTTATCCCTCTCCTCAAGTCCAAGCTCTTATATTAATTTGCATGGTTTCTCACAACTAATCTCCACACCTACTCACATTAACAAACCAACAAACTCTCTCACTTCTGGACTGGTTACTTGTTTCTAATCCACATAAATATCACTTCCCAGAAACACTGGCTAATTCTCTCAGTGATCACTGTCCTGCGAAAGTTCTTACAGTCTCTCCACACTATGCTAGACCACAAATTCATTGAATATCGCAAGCTCTCCAATTTCCATTCTGAAATCTTAAATCACAATCTCTCAACAATTAACTGGTCCTTCTTTCCACACTTACCTTTAGATGATGCAGTACTTAAATTCAATTACATATTCCTTAATATTCATGACTCCCTTGCCCCCTTATCTACAGGTAGAGTCAAATCACTCATATACCCCTAACTTATTCTCAACACTTGTACCTTAATGCAAAAACAAGACAAGGCTTGGAGAATCTGGTCCAAAATAAAACTTCCATCCTATGTCCAGCACTATAAAGAGCTACCCAACCTTATTGAAAAACATCGTCAATGACAAGTAGAACTTCAATGACAATCTGCCATCCTCACACTCATCTAATCCTAAGAAATTCTGGCACTCCATTAACCAAATTCTGCACCAAGGAAAACCCTCATCTCCCAATCCATGTCTAAACAACACTCCCCAAGAAACGGCATCCAACTTCAATATGTACTTCGACACCATCAGCAAACTTTCACTCCTAACCAACTCTAATGTTAACATCTCTCTTGCCCCCCTCCCCCCACAACTTCCTATTCCTCTCAGGCATTCTCTCTGGAAACAGTATCTGCCAATTATTTTAAATCCTTATTTCATAAGCTTAAACCCTGCTCCCCCTCCATGCATAATCTACCACCACTCTTTCTACAGAAAGCAGCAAACTCACTTGCCCTCCCCATCTTCATATTCATCAACTACTCCATTACTGAATCTAAAGTTCCCACTATCTGGGAACAATTCTATGCTCTGCCCATTCACAAGGGAGGTATCTCCTCTGAACTTTCAAACTTCAGGCTAGTTGCTATTCTATCCCCTCTTTCCAAAATACTACAGAAATGTATACACAAAGAAATCCTTCACTACCTCCTACAAGAAAACTTACTTACCCCCACACAACATGGCTTTTGCCCAAAACGTAGCATCTCCACTGCCTTCATAAAATATGTATCCTAAGCCAAAGACAATAACAAACTAGTCTATAGCCTATTTCTTGATCTCTCAAAAACATTTGACACTGTCTCCCACCCCCTGCTGCTGGCCAAACTCTCAGAACTTAAGCTATCCACTTCTACTATCTTCTGGTTTGCTAGTTTTCTCACAGATCAACATCAGTTGGTCAAATGGCTGTCTACAACATCTGTTGTCCTACCTGTTAAGATGGTTGCACCTCAAGGATCTGTCCTTGGCCCACTACTGTTTAATATCTTTACCACCCAGTTGTATAAATCATATCCACAGTCATTACTTGTGCAATATGCAGATGACTCCACAGTCATCACCATAGCAGACTGTCTCAGAACTAAATTCCATCACACAAAAATCCTTCTTATCAATTGAAAACTGGCTCACCAAGAATCAGCTGATTCTAAATCCTAAAAAAAAAAAAAAATTCCGGCTTTTTACTGCCAAAACAATGAACCATCTTAAATCTTCCTTGTCAGTCTCTTCCCTTAATAACACACCCACCACAGTTGAGTCTCACACACCAAGCTTCTAAGGGTTATCATAGATGATCAATTCAAATTTGACCTACATGTTTTCAACAACATCAAGAAAACCCACTAAAAACTTGGACTCCTGTATAGAAACATTTCTATCCAACAAAGCTAACATTTCCCTACCCTATGCATATCTTCTGCCAAGCCTTTTCTGTGTCTCTCATATCCTCACTAATCTTCAGACCACTCTCCTATCAAATTTAGAATCTACCTACAATAAAATTGTTAAATTTGCTGCTGATCAAACCTTCCACTTTCACCACTGTCTGGCTCTTAAAAGTTTAAACTGGTTAGAATTTCCCCATAAACTGCTTCTGTCTTAGCTTCAGATCATTCATTCTATATTGTACCACCCCTCCTCCTATCCTGACATTGCCTCTCTTGTCTCTCTCTATACCCAGCCAAGGACTCTCTGAAGCTCCAACCAAAACAGCCTCCATATCTACAAACACAAAAGTAAAATAGGACAAAACTTGTACAGCTATTCCCCTGCCCAGTCTTGGAATAAACTTTCTCTGGAAATTAGAAATAATCACCCATAAAAATGCAAGACTGCTACCAAAAGCTTTCTAAACAGTACATGGATCTGTCGCTGTAATTACCCTCCGTGACTGTTTCTCCTACTGCTCTTCTCCTCCCTCTTGCTTCCTATTACCTGCTCTTAGACTTTCTGCTATTTGACTAGTGAAACCTACCTCTTACACTTATCTGTGCTCTACTGAAGTGAATCATACATTAACTACTCTTATCCCAGAGGGATTTCCTGTAATATGTATTTCTCTTTCAAATACACTGACTGTACAACTTAATCAGTGTGTATGTAATTTCTGTGTAAATACTGTACATCAACATTGTTTGGTTATGCTTTTATATCTTACTGTATCTTTGATTTTACTGTTCTATCTTATTGTAATACTTGTGTGGAGCTTTTCTCCCTGGGGCTCAATAATAAGGTCAAGTTAAATAGGGAGGACCTGCACCAGGCTGCAGCCATTATTGCAGAGGCATTAGAAGACATTTGTGGGAGGGGCTCACTCCTGAGTCTTGTACAATCCAGTCTTCATTTCTCACATGTATGAGAGCGGATTTATTTATTTATTGGTTAGTGGACTACATCTCAGGGATCCAATTTCATTTGTAGCCTGGCTGCAAATACACACCATACAAAATGAAAATATTTCTCTAAATTGAATTGTCAAATCAACTGGGAATTTGCAGAAGAGTTTGCAAGGACAGTGATACAGCTGAGGACCACTGAACTGCTCTGTGAGCTGCAAATAAACATCTGCAATATTTTTGTTAAAACTTTGTCAGCATTACTGGGCAAATGCACACACCATCAACTAAAATGACTTCCTTAAAAAGCACATTTTTGTGGGGGTCAAGTACCCTTGTAAATCTCTGAATATGCACTAACTCTAATAAGATTGCATAGCCATGAGTGTAATTGGTAAAATTCCTTATTTTTTACATGTTCATCTTATCAGTCTATCTAATAGCTATATTTCAATGAAATGGAGGAATCAGTAAAATTAGGTTGGTTCATGTTTCTTCAGAGCATCACTCATCAGTAAGCAGGGAACCTTAGAAGACAATGATTGGGTCGCACATGGACGCAGTATGATAATATATAGGTTAGAAAAAAATGGTGTCTCTGTATAACACAGGTAAGTGGTGTAGTTGGTGGGTTTTTTTTAATGTACTGTAGGGGTGTGAGCTAATATGAAACAATATGTGGGTGGCATTAAATGGATTGACAGTATGCAGTAATTTTACATAAGTGTAGAGTAAAGTTATTAATCTGAAGTAGTTTACTTCATTTGGTCTTCAACCTGTGGGGATACTGGATCTGTATTGGATCTGAGCTGGCAACTTTACTAGCATCTGCTCTGAGCTCCAAGCTCCTCCCCTTACCCATAACACACCTCCACTACCTTCCAATCCCCAGATCTCGTTTGCCGTGGCTAGCTGAAGCATCGTGATCTCCAGAGCTCTGGGTAGTAAGTGGGTTTAAAGTCTTTAGAAAGTCTCTTTCTCCTTTACTATAGTTAGGTTAGTGATAGTGTAGGGTTCCCCTTCTGCCTCCCCTCACTTGATGCATTGAGTTATCTATCTTTAGCCTTCTGAGCGGAGTCTGCATGTCCTCCCTGTGGTCGCATGGGTTTCCTCCGGGTGCTCTGGTTTCCTCCCACATCCCAAAGACATGCAGTAGGTGGATTTGACACTCTAAATTGGCTCTAGGTGTGAGTGTGCGCCTTCTGTGGAAGGTTGGGCACTGGGCTGGCAATTCGACACTGTAAAACTCCACTGCCAATCATGAGCAGACAGATGATCCGCTGTGGCGACCCCTAACCAGGAAAAGCCAAAAGAAGAAGAAGAGTTGTTTAACTTAGTTTTAGTAGTTTGTCAGTGTGTTTCTTCCCCTCCCTCTCTCAGTGTCTTCTGTGTGTGAGTGTGGTGAGTGGTGTGTTCAGTGAGAAAAAATACTACTACTTTTCTTGTTGTTTTTTCCACTGTTGTTATGGCTGATAAGCCCATATCTAAAAGATGCAGTGAGTGTGGCCATAAGTTGTCCCCTGCAGATGGCCACACTCTTTGTGTAATTTGCTTGGGTGTGCCCCACCTTAGTACAGACTGCACTATATGCACGGGTTTTAACTTGTGCACAATTAAGGACAGGAAGGCAAAGTTGGCCCTGAAAGGCCTTCTTCCCTCTTCTTCAGCTTCAGTCATAGCGGCTGCTGTGGCTGCCTCTCCTCCCTCCCAGGCTGGGACTCAACCTCCCATGTCAAAGCCTGTAGAAGCAGAGTGGAAAAGGGGCAGGGAGAAGGAGAAGAGAGCCAAGAATAAGGTCTGAGAAACGCGAGAGGTCTCTGGACATCCTTTCACCGGTTAAGACTCCTAGGATCCGTGACACCTCCTCAGCTCTGATCTCTGAGGTTTTCTCTGGAGCTGGAGGAGACACACTCTACTTCTAGGGCCTCGGTGCCCTGACCTGCAAGGTCAGAATCCATGGCCTTGTCGAGGTCCACCCAGTCTTTTTCTGAAATCGACATGGATAAAATGATGAGGTTCATTCATACTCAGATCCAGATGGGGGTCTTGCCAGCCCCCTCTCCCTCAGGAGGGGAAAGCTCACTTCCTTTTTTCCAACTGATTTCTCCTTCTCTGATCCGTCTACCGAGTTCAGAGTACTTGGATTTGAGGATGGCTTTAGTCAGGGGATCGGCACCGACGGCACCTGCTTCCTTGATGCCAACAGCTTCCTGGAGCATGTCTGATCCGCTCTGAGTCAGAGCTTGGGTGTCAGATTTGAGGTAGTGGAACTTTTTTCTTTGGCTCTGCCTTTGTCGGGCCAAGTTCCATCCCTTGGAGCCCCATCCACTTCATTCTCTTGTTGGACCCGGGGAGGCCGGCCCACCTCTGATTCTCTCATCAGACCCGGGGAGACCGGCCTCCTTATTGGTTCCACAGGAGGTTCGCTCTCCCTCGACTTTCAGCGTAGTAGAAAGGGTTCTCTCCACTGGATCAAGACCCCTGACTGTCCTCTTGGACTCTGCCCAGACCCCCTCGGCTCTTTCTATGACTCCTATCATTTTATCAGAAGGACAGCTCATGCTCGAGGAGCCCTAGATGGTTCTCCCTGAGGAACAAGTGGCTTGCAAGTTCCACCCAGAGAGCCCCACCAGAGAGGTGTCTTGCAAGCATACTTACAAGAGGAGGCAGTTGGGACTCCACCAAGTCCCTCTCCGGGGATAAGGACTTGGATGATGGGGAAGGTTCCCCCAGGTCACCTCCTGAGATATCATGGAAATCCTTCAGCAATGGGGAGGTTGGTCTGCCCCCAAACCTTCTGACTAGTCTGTGTTCCTGAGGCTTTCAGCATGAGCCCATCTACTTCCTTGGTGTCCACTTTCACAGATCCCTTAGTGGACCTGGTCACCTCGTGGGCATGGAAGGAGCCGGACACCATGGAACCAATTCCAAAAAGGCCTGACAAGATTTGAATCTACCTTTGGATAGGCCAACATGGAACAAGGGCTCCCCATAGACACTACGGTGGTAGCAGCAGCCACAAAGAAGGAACTAGCCCAGATGAGTTCCTCGGTTCAACTTCCTGACCGAGAGTCATGGATGATGGACCGCCAAGGGAAGCGGGTTTACGCTTCAGCTAACTTTTCTATTAGGATGCTGAACTACCTGGCCCATGTCACGAGACTCCAACGTGACCTGGTAAAGGAGCTGGCAGAGTCTCCCCCTAAGTCCATGTTGCAGGAGGACAGGGAATTTTCTTCTCCACCAGGATAGCCACTTTGAAAGCAGTCTCCAACATGTCAATGCAACTCATTTGATGTGCTACTGAAGGAGCTTCTGGGGCGGCTGGGTACGGTATGTCCATGAGGCGCAATTCCTGGCTCAAATTATGTCAATTTTTGGAACCTTTCAAGGCATCCTTTGCCAATGCCCCTTATGACAACACTACTCTTTTTGGTAAGACTGTCAAAGAGATGCTAGTCCAGAGTGAGAAGGATGGGAAGACACTGTCTACCTTCGGGATCTGCTTTTTGAACCCTCAGAGGTCTTTTTCCCGGAACCAGAGAGTGCAAAAGATGTGGTTCTGGAAGTCAAAGTATTCCCGGGACACTCAAGGCTCTTCTTCCCCCAGAGGCAGAGGAGGACAAAATGGACACCGGCTCAGAGGCAGAAGGGGTCAGAGGAATTTTGGGTCTCAGGAACCTTTCTCAGACAGACCGAACAGCATCCCTGAGGGGTAGCCCGACTACTCTACTCTGGAGGCAGTCGGGGGATGATTGTCCTTGCACCTGCCGGCATGGAAGTCCATAACATCAGACCACTGGGTGCTTCAGATCATTTCCAGAGGATACTCTATCCCATTTGTGGGTCTCCCAAATATCCCAAATATCTCCCAGATGTACCACCCATGCAAAGGGAAGCAGCAGCACAGGAATCAAGCTGTTAGAAAAATGAGCCATCGAAACTGTCCCACCAGACCAGTCCAGATCGGGCTTCTACTCCAGGTTTTTTTTAGTGCCAAAGAAAACTGGGGACTCAAGGCTCATTCCGGACCTATCTGCCCTGAACCTGTCAGTTGCCAAAGAGAGGTTCCAGATGGTCACTCTACAGTCCATCATGCTGTACCTGCAAGAGAGCAACTGGATGTGCTCGGTAAACTTCAAGGATGCTTACTATCACATAAAAATGCACAGAAGCTCCAGGAGGTTCCTCCGCTTCCAGCTAGGAGTCAATCATTACCAATTTTGAGCCCTACCCTTTGGTCTCACCACAACCCCCAGGGTGTTCACCAAAGTGATGGCAGTGGTAGCGGCTCACCTGAGGCTTCAGGGGGATTCAGGTCTATTTGTACCTGGACGATTGGCTCCACACTGCTCCCACCAGGCGTCTACTCTCCCAAACCAGGGGTTATTTCTTTATCCTGGTCCTGCATTTGGGAATCACAATCAACGCATCCAAATCACTCCTAGATGCTGTACAGGTGATAGACTACATTGGTGCAAGGATAGATACTTTACAGTGCAAAATCTTTCTGACCTCAGATAGTATACAAAACCCGAGGATGCATGTCTCTTTAATCTACCATTCTCATCTTCCAGGGGCGGAATCAGTGTTGAGGGCCTTACATTCAATGGCAGCAACCATAACATTTATCCTGTGTGCCTGGTTACATATGAGAATTCTACAGTAGTCACTAGCTGTACAGTGGTCCCTGTTGGAACTTTTTGGACCATTGTCATATCCAGTACAACTCAGTCAAGTCTGTCCATCATCCCTCATGTGGTGGATGTGTTCTCCAGACATTTTGGAGTGATGACCCTTTGTTCCAGCCCCGACCCAAGCCACAGTGACCACAGATGCTTCCCAACCTGGGTGGTGGGCGCATTGTTCGGGCAGGACAGTCCAAGGCCTGTGGTCTGCTGTAGAGACCAGCTTGCACATAAATGTTCTAGAGATGAGGGTGGTCCTTTTAGCATTGTAGGCCCTTCATGCCTTTCTTCCTCTGGGAACTATTGCAATTCAGTCAGACAACATGCCAGTGGTCTGGTATATCAACAAACAAGGAGGGACCAGATCTTACCCCCTTTGTCGTGAAGCCATGAGAGTGTGGGAATGGGCAATCTCCACCAGTCATTTTCTCATCGCAACACACATTCCAGGACGGTCCAACATACTAGCGGGCAGGTTAAGTCGGACTATTCTGATGCCTTACGAGTGGTCTCTGAATCTTTCAGTAACGGAACAGATCTTCCTTGAGTGGGGTCAGCCTTGCTACGATCTCTTCACATCTCCTTCCAATGCGAAGTGCAGCAAATATTTTTGCTCTGAACCCCCTGCCGGGGGAGTCCCCCAGAGATGCTCTAGTCCATGCTTGGCCTCCCGGTCTTCTGTATGCTTACCCTCCAGTACTTCTTATTCCAAGGTTTCTACAGAAAGCTCATCGACTGGGGAGCAAAGTGATCTTTATTGCCCCATTTTGGCCTTGCCAGGTATGGTTTCCCTTCCTTTGGTCTCACCTTCTGGCTCTGCCTTGGATCTTGGATCCCATTCAGGATCTGATTTCACACCCTTTGGGGGTTCCTCATCCGAATCTGGACAGTTTGAATCTCACAGCTTGGCTGCTCCAGTTCCTATGATTGCTAGGACTCTGGGATTATTGTCCTCAGTTATGTCTATTTTGGTGGCTGCCCAAGTCTTCTACCAGGAAGGTTTATTGCAGCAAATGGAAACGTTTTTCCCTTTGGCCCTCTCAAAGGAGTTTAGACCCCTTCATGGCTCCTATTTCCGCCATTCTTGATTTTCTAGCTGAAATTTTTCAACACAGAGCTAGTTCTTTTATAGTCAAGGTTCAGTTGGCTGCCATTTCTCATTTTCATGTGGGTGAGAATTCTGCCTCTCTAGCCTCCTCCAGGCTGTGTAAAGCCTTTATTAAAGGCACTTTTCTGTAACTCTCCCTGCTCAAGGAGCCTGCTCACCCATGGGATCTTACTATGGTTCTTCAAGCTCTGGTCGCTCCACCTTTTGAACCTGCTGCAACCACAGATCTAAAATATTTATCTTGGAAAACAGCATTTCTGGTGGCTATTACCTCTATCAAAAGGGTTTCAGAACTGCAGGCCTTGTCCATCAAAGTTCTTTATATGATTTTTCACAAAGATAGGGTTTCACTTTGCACCAATCCATCCTTTCTTCCTAAGGTGGCATCACCAGTTAATATCAATCAGACCATCAATTTACCTGTTTTCTTTCCTAATTTTGCTAACAAGATGGAATACAAACTCCACCTGTTGGATGTTCATAGACAGTTATGATTCTATTTACACAGGACAAAAAAATGTCCGTAAATCTGATCAATTAATATTTTTTGGGAAAATCTATCTCCAAGGTCACTATTGCTAGATGGATTTCTTTATACATCCTTCAGGTCTATAAGGACAGAGGCATGTCTCCTCCAGGTCAGGTGAGAGCTCATTCCACTAGATCCATGGCTATGTCTGCGGCCTTTTGGTCTAGAGTCTCTGGATGATATTTGTTCTGCATCTACTTGTTCCTCATCTCATACATTTATTTCTCATTACAAATTGGATTTGGCTTCCAGAAGGAAAGCATCCTTTGGTTCCGCAGTGCTCCAGAATATACTTCCATGAGGGCCACCCAGGAGTTTAGTAGCTGGGGACTCTGTCCCACAGGTTGAAGACCAAATGAAGTAAACTACTTCAGATAAAGAAGTTATGTACTCAACATAACATTCCATCTGAGTAGTTCTACTTTATTTGTCTTCAACTGTCCCTCCCTCCTTCCCCTGGACCTTGGCATATGAACAGCCTACGGGCTGCAGTTATAGGTCACAAGTATTTTTTCAGGTCGGGTTATCAGTATATGATTCAGAAAACTCGATCTGGGGGCTGGAAGATAGTGGAGGTGTGTTATGAGTAAGGGGAGGAGCTTGGAGCAGATGCTAGTAAAGTTGCCGGCTTGGATCTAATCTGGATCTGGTATCCCCACAGGTTGAAGACAAATGAAGTAGAACTACTCTGATGGAACATTATGGTGAATGCATAACTTCCTTTTTTGAATGACATCTACAGTTTTCTGATATAGGTGAAATTTTAGGACATTTTTAACTAGGTGAGATTGGGCTGGCATGTTAAATATGCTGGAAGGAAGGAACATACCTATCAACTTTCTTTGTTTTTCAGGGATATCCCTGATTTTTACTCAAATTTTAGCTTTGGCCCTCATAATCACTCTTGGTGGCTTTGAGAAAAGGTGTTGAATTACACTTAATAAATAAGGACAAAAATTAGAGTTATAGACTTCTTTTACTTCAAAAATGTATGTTAATTCACATTCTCTTATTCTGCCAGTCTCAATTTAGTAGTACTTATATTTTAAGTGTCCCTGATTTTCCCTGATTATTTCTGGATTTCTCCCTGATTCTGTTGAGATTTATCCCTGATTTGTTGAGTGAGGGTAGGAAATTCCATATCTAAAGAGAGTGAAGGAAAAAGATTTTCAAGAGTGTATGTGGTGATGGGTGTGATATGAGCTAATTGTTACTGAACTGAAGGTCAGAGTATTCTGTTTTGCTGATGCCCTGTAATAGATTTGAGAGATTAGGGGAGTATTTTTGGTAGATTTAGTGAGAAGATGAATTTAGTCTACAAGTTGTTTGATGCTATATCTGGAGGACTTTTGAGTAATGCACTGTAAGGCAGTGGTGGTTTTGCTGGGGTGAAGGTAATATGGACTGGCATGCCTTGTTTAAGCAAGTTTGACTTTTTAATGCTGGCTGAGGCCGACTTACCTGTTTTGGAAGACAGTGTACCAGTGCTGAGATTAAGATGCTTCGTACTTTTTTGGAATTTGTGATGAGTTGGTTCTGAAGTGCATAGCGTTTTTTTCAGTATGCATATGGCATGATTAGTTTACAGATTAAATGATTATGTGGAGTCTCTATGCAGACAAATATTTGTATTGTGTAATTTGTTTGATGTGGGTTCGAGCAGGAAATGGAATGGAAGTGAGGGAGTTTACAAGAAGATAATGTCTTGTGACTGACAAGTAATCAGAACTGGCTTTGCTGAAATGTATTATTTATGATTGTAGCTGAGCATGTCAACTACTAACGTTTTATGTTAGGGTTTTATGTGTGCATGAGTGGCTTTTATTAACTATTTAACCAAGTCATTTGCACAAGGGTGATCATTGGCTAAACAGATGATGCTGAAAATATACTTTATGTATAGTGAGATTAAAACTGAACTGATCTTTGTACTGTACCTGCTGGGAGGTGTTATACAGACAACTTATCGGATTGACAAGTGACACAAATGCAGCAATATCATGGGAAGTTGTAAACCATCTTTTACATATGGTATCTCATACACGGTGCAGCTGTTTAGTTAGAATCTGATTGCATGAGATACTGATAAAAGCTTTAGCAAGGCCTGAGAGTGAATTGATATTTTAGCCATTGGGTTCTCTATAAGGCTGATAAGTTGGTAATGTTTAAACAGTAATGGGATAACACCTTCAAAGCAAAAGCAGTTTCTTGCTTTAGTAATTATTATATAATCTGGGGGGCAGGGGTGCTGCAAGATTTAGCCAGGATTCTTCAAGCAGCAATTATATCTAGATTATGATATTAGAAGCATGCCTTGGAGAACATAAAGTTGTGCCTTATGCAACCAGTAGTGAAGCCTATTATTTTTATATCACTCTTTTATGGGAAAGGTGTTTGAGTGGGCTCTGGTTTAAACCTGATGACATTTGAAAGTAGAATCAGTGTGTTTGATAGTAAGGCAGTAATTTGTGATAGCATTTCTGGCATAGTTTTGCTATTAGAGAGTTACAGTGTGATATTTAGGAGATATATGGCATTGTATTAAATAAGTGGTATTTTTCTACCACCATTATTGGGTATTAATAGGGGTGCAAAGAGTGTTTTGAAGGTCTTTTACTATTTTAATGGTGCAGCCTGATGACATATTGCACTTTGTTTACAGAGAAGAGTGCAGCAGGGTATAAGAGAGAGAGTCTAAGAAATTATTTGGAAAGACTGACCAATTGGGCATGAAGATAGCAGATGATGTGTGGTACAGAAAAATGTAAAGTACTGCAGTTAGGCTTTAATAGTCCTGTGGGTGGGGGATGCAACTAATGGAAACAGCTGCAAGGGCAGCTGCCCTGGTATTTAAATACAAACCTATTGGAAAATAATTTGGGGTGTTAATCACACCAAGTTTGGACCACTAGGAGCACAGCTCAATTGCAGTGGGAGCAACCAATGGAAGGCTGGGTATGTTGTCAGGAATGGACTTCAGAAAAAGAGGGAAAACTTATGCTCTTCTGGGCCCCGATCAGACTATATCTTGAGTGCTTTTTTTTTGTTTTGGGGGCTATACATGTAGAATAAAATCAGGCCACTAGGAGTCCAGAGGAATATACAGAATGAAAGAGAGTGGATATGACAACAAACTAGAACTTTTATCACCAGCGATAAGAAGATATAGGAAAAGTGATATGGGTGCACAAGATTAAGAAAGGGAGATCTGAACCAAGGACCAGTAGAAATGGGAGAAATGATATGGATGCATATGATTTTGAAACTCAAAAACAGAAGTCAAAGCCTGGAATCCACCACAAAAAGTATTTATTTAGCGCTTTCGTCTCTGAGATAAAGACTTCTTCAGAATAAATTACATACGTCCCAACAACCTTTATATATACCAAGTACATTTAAACATTTAGTCAATTAATCAACTAGTCAAAAACATATACCATGTTTTTTAATGCCCCCTCCATTGTGTATACACTCACATATAACAAACACTACAATCAGTATAATGAAATGAAGAAAGAATAATGATGAATAAAACCATTATATATATATATATATATATATATATATATACACATAAATAAAAAAATATATATATGTTTATAGACATATATATGTATGGATAAAATATGTAATAAAAGTGTGAAATGTATATGTATGTATGTTTGTGTGTGTGTGTGTGTGTGTGTGTGTGTGTGTGTGTGTGTGTGTGTGTGTGTGTGTGTATATATATATATATATATATATATATATATATATATATATATATATATACACACACACACACACATAAAAAAATATATATATGTTTATAGACATATATATGTGTGGGTAAAATATGTAATAAAAGTGTGAAATGTATATGTATGTTTGTGTGTGTGTGTGTGTGTGTGTATATATATATATATATATATATATATATATATGTACCTGTCCACATAAAATATATAGATATAAAAATACCTGCAAATATCTTCTAATTTGTAAGATATAAGAAGTGTATGAATTAATTAAAAAATTGTGATTTTAGTCTAAGAATGGCACTAATAGCTACAGAGCTATTGAGCCTAGGCAGTTCTGAGGCATTGAAAAAGATTATGCACAACAAACAGCATATCCTTTGCCCCCCCTCCCCCCTTGGGTCAACAGAAAGTAAATGGTGACAGTGATTATGACTTTTCTAATGGGAACAATAATACTGAAATGTTGCACAGTAATAATCCCCCAGACCCTTTAGAATACCCCCCTCTGAGGAGGTCAGAGAGACTGAGGAATCAGAGAGGTGGACAAACATACTACAATTACCAATAGTCTATCAACCCGAAAGGGAACTGGAGATGGAGGAGGGAAAAATTCTAGATATTGCACATAATGAAAGCATGATTATTCTGTGCAATAGTAGTGGTGACTTTAAGGTATATAATTATAACAATGAGGAATTGTGTCGTGATGTAGCAGACCTTTTTGAAAAAGGCCCGACTTTTGTATCCACTAGAATGGCATCTGTAGATCAGACTATTGTCGATCTCAAGTTTTTACAAGAAAGTTGAACCTCAAATTTTATTTTAAAGATATCCCTAATAATTGTTATGAACTTGAAAGTTGTAAAAAAGCTAGCACATTTAAGCCTGTACTACAGTCATCAGTTCTAATGTATGAGAAGATGTGTGAAAATTAAGGGAAATGTTTAAATATACTAAAAATAGGGACAGGCGCACCAATAACCTTAACAAAGAAGAATCAGTATTATTAAAGCAGATATGCAATAATGCTGAAATCAGGGTTATGAAACCCGATTAAGGTGGTGATCTAGTGATTATAAACCATAATACATATGTTGAGAAAATGTTTAATCCCTTATATAGTGACACCTATTGTGAAATTAGTATTAATGAGAAAAAAAATTGTTACAGCAAAGTTGATATAATGTTAGAGGAATTACTTATAAATCGACAAACATGGATGAACATGCATACATGATAGTCAAGCACCCTAAAATTCCAACCATATTTGGTGTCCCAAAGATACATAAAGACCTCATGGACCCACCTTTTAGAGTGATAGTTGATGCACGTGCGTCCAAAACATTTCTTATAGCCAGATTTTTGGACAATCAGTTAAAAGAAATACTTAAAGACTGTGCTTGGATATTGCAGGACTCTTGGGACTTTTTGAACTTTTTATCTAAAGTCAATGATGGTATGTACAATGACAACTTGATGTTCATTACTATTGATATTCATGATTTGTTCTCAGTTATACCGCATGACACAGGTATAGACTGGTTTTATCAATGTTTATGCCAGTATACGAGCTTTAATCATACCTGTATTTTAACAATTAGGACCTTAATGGAACTGGTATTAGAAACCAACATTATCACCTTTGAAGAACAATTATTCAAACAGGTGAAAGGAGTAGCGATAGGGGCAGCTTGGGTCCCCATTTTTGCCAATATAGTCTTGGCATTCTGGGAAAGAGATATTATGTTTAATAGTCACTATGCTAATTATTGGTCCTTCTATGGATGTTACCTAGATGATATTATTCTGCAGAATAAGGATAGGACAGAATTTGAGAATTTTTGGGGGGGTTTTGCAACTGAGCACAGATTTTTTTTTAGAGTTTACTTATACTATAAATGAAGACAAGGTTAACTACCCTGACATTACTACTAAAAAAGACATTACCTTGAAGAAATTTACTTCATCCATTTACTGTAAGCCCACTTATTCTGTTTGCTACATTACGATAGCTGTCACCCCTTCCACCAAAAGAAGTCCCTTGTCAAGGGACAGGGTGTGTAATTAGCCAGGATGGTCTCTGAATATGATGAATTTTTAGCACAAATTGACATTTTGAAGAATATGTTATGGAAAAGGGGCTACCCAGAACACTTTGTAAACAACATCTTTCAAGAAGTAATCAAAAAGAGATTGGATGGACATTTTGTTGCCTACTTGGTACGGGAGGGGGCTTACAGATAGATAAATATCAGGAAGCAAAGAATTAAAAAAAAATCAGTATCATTTACATTCAACCAGCACTTTTTTGAGATTAGTGATAGTATCAAACATATCTGGAACATCTTTCGCATTATTTATTTTATTTATTGACATTTGTTAACCGGGCTTGTCCAACTGGGCTTGTGGCCCATTTTCAGTGGAGACCCAAGGAGAAAAGCTCCAGTAGTACATTTTTAAACAATTACAATTTTAAACAATATTGATATAATAGCAGTTACAGCAAAAAGATTCACATATGTTGGGTTACATCCATAAAGTTAAAGTTGCATTAAAAAGAAGCTTAGTAACATAATTTTACATTGATATAGTTCAATAGGTCAACAATAAAATTGTTTTGTGTGTATAAAATTATGCAAATGCATAGTAGACACATTGGAGAGAGGTGTAATGAGGTACTACGTATGGACCTTTTGAGGGTACATAAAGGGAAGGAAGACTACGTGGGGTCATGGCTAGGACAGGTCCTGGAATTGAGAAAATAAGCTTTTAGTTCATTTTTCAAGTGTGAGGTGTGGGAGATTGAAAGTAAGTCAAGGGGAAGTTTGTTCCAAGCATGGGCAAGGGAATGTTTGCAGAGTAGTTTGCCTACTGACCTTTTTGGGTGGTAGACATCAAGTAATTGTTGGTTAGAAGTATGGAGGGTCTGGGATGGGATGTA
This sequence comes from Protopterus annectens, assembly GCF_019279795.1. Lineage (NCBI taxonomy): Eukaryota > Metazoa > Chordata > Ceratodontiformes > Protopteridae > Protopterus > Protopterus annectens. Next base: position 1,372,909,724 of record NC_056735.1, on the reverse strand, counting down.
GATGGAGACTAAGGAAGATAGAGGTGGACAGAAGGAGGTTTTATAAATGATAGAGTGTAGCATATGAAATTGATAAGATAGCAGAAATTGGGGAAGTTCAAGCCATTGAAGAGAGTTTAAAGAAATGCAGTGGTATGACTTGTATGGGCAGTTATTAATGAATCTGGCTATTTTATGGTAAGTCTGTTGGTGTTTGTTTAGAGTGGAGGTCTGGATATTGGTAAGAACTGGGGTGGCATATAAGAGGGAGGGGAGGAGGAGTGCCTGGCCCAGGGTAAGTCTAGATTCAGGGCTTAGGAATTTTTGTTCTGATATAGCAGACCTAGTTTCTGTTTTTTTTTTATACACTGGAGTATGTGTAGGTTGAACTTTAGTTCATCGATAATGACCCCTAGGAGTTTTGTGGGGTGTCAGGTTGGATAGTTGTATTGTTAGAAGATGTAATAAAAAAAGGAGGTTTGTGATGAGAAAGAGAATGGGGAAGAAAAAGTAGGAATTTGGTCTTTTTGGGGTTTAGGATCAGTAGGTTGTGAGAGAGCCATTGTTCTGTGGATAGTAGGGCTTGTTGGGACAGGGAGTGTAGTTCAGGAATGTTATTTGAGATGGATATATGTAGAGTCATTGGCATACTGAATAAAGGCAGATTTTTTGCATGAGGTGTAAAGATCATTGGTGAAGATGTTAAACAAAAGGGGTCCCAAGATGGAGCCTTGGGGAACACCAGTGGAGATGGGAAGGAAAGGTGAGGAGGATGAAAGCCATTTGACAGATTGTTCCCTGCCAGATAGGTAACTATTAAACCAGGCAAGTGCGGAGGGGGATAGGTGGAGATTTGTGAGTTTGGATAGTAGTAGAGGATGAGAGACAGTATTAAAGGCTTTGGAGAGATCTAGGAAGAGACAGGAAATGAGTTTATTGTTGTCTAGGGCTTCTGCAATGATATGAGTGAAGGAGAGGAGGGCAGTGGTGGTATTGTGAGGACGAAATCCAAGTTGGGTAGGGGTAAGTACGTGGTGTGTGAGGAGGTGATTGAGAAGCTGCGACTGAATACATTTTTCTAATATCTTGGAGAAGGGGGACAGAATGGCAATGGGTCTGTAGTTTGAGGGGTCAGTGGAGTTTCCAACTTTATGAAGAGGGATAGTAAAGAAAGATTTCCAAAGGGTGGGGACAGTTGATTCCAGAATAGATTGATTAATTAGTATAGATATAGGATAGGCAATTGAGTCAGCAGCAAGTTTGTGGAATGTAGGAGATAGATTGTCAGTGGAAGGAGAGCAAGGTTTTAGTTTGAGTAGTAGAGATTTTATATAAGTAATGGGAACTGTCTCAAATGAAAACAAAGTTGTGTTAGTGGGACTTGGAGGGGTGGGTGTCGAAGTAGAGTTTGGCTTAGAGGTTACCAGATTTTGGATGGAAGAGATAAAGTGTTTATTCAGGAGGGTAGCTGTTTCCTGGGAGGAAGAGTTTGGGTATGGGGAGGGATTAGAGTGCTTTCCAGGATAGAGGATGGTGTTGAAAGTTGACCAAAATTTTCGAGGATTGGATTTGTTGTTAAACTGAGCAGAGCTATAGTATAACTTTTTGTCATTAGTTGTATGTTTTTTTGCAAGGTTCCTCAGTTGCCTGTATTTTTGAAGAAGAGGTGGTTGTTTAGTTTTAGTCCAGGTTTTCCGAGCACTATCTCTTTGTTTCTTTGGATGCAGAACAAGCTGAACTGGTAGGATTAGCCCCTAAGATTGTCTGTAAAAAAGACTGTAATATAAAAAACATGCTAGAGAGACATACACAAGACTACATTAAGGGGGCTGGGGTGATAAAATGTGGTTACTGTTTGCAATGTCAACACATAACAGAGGTAAGGAAATATATGTACCTAATTATGGGAGACATATTATAACAGGGAAGGTGTCCTGTAACTCAAAAGCAATGGTATATCTGGCACTATGTTCACAGTGCCCAAAGTTCTACATAGGAAGAACAAAAAATGCTTTGAGAAGCAGGATATATCAGCACTATTATAATATAAAAAGGAAGGACAACAAGAATGCATTAGCAGCACATATCAGCATAAATGCAGGACACAGTTTTAACTTTATCATCCTAGAACAGGTAAGAAAGAGGGGGACCACTCAATGATTTTTTAGAACTTTCAGAGCTGAGGTGGCAAATTAGGTCTAACACCTCAGAATCACCTGGTCTCAATAGCTCTGTATCTATTAGTTCTATTCTTAGACTAAAAATCACAATTTTTTAATTAACTCATACACTTCTTATATTTTACAAATTATAAGATATTCACAGGTATTTTATATATATATATATATATATATATATATATATATATAATATTATGTGGACAGGTACATATATACACAAACATACATATACATTTCACAGTTTTATTACATATTTTATCCATACATACATCTTCTTCTTCTTTCGGCTTTTCCCAGTTAGGGGTCGCCACAGTGGATCATCTGTCCGCTCATGATTGGCAGTGGAGTTTTAGTGTCGAGTTGCCAGCCCGGAGCCCAACCTTCCACAGAAGGCACACACACACACACACACACACACACACACACACACACACACACACACACACACACACACACACACACACACACACACACACACACACACCTAGGGCCAATTTAGTGTGTCCAATCCACCTACAGCATATCTTTGGGATATGGGAGGAAACCGGAACACCCAGAGGAACCCCACACGACCACAGGGAGGACATGCAGACTCCACATAGAAGGCACCCCAGCCTAGAATAGAACCAGAGAACCTCTTGCTGTGAGGTGTCAACACTAACCGCTGCACCACCATGGCCGCCCTTATCCATACATGCATAATATGTCTATAAGCTTATATATTTTCTAGCAGTTATTTGTGTGTGTGTGTGTGTGTGTGTATATATATATATATATATATATATATATATATATATATATATATATATATAAAATGGTTTTACATGGTTTTATTCATCATTATTGTTTCATTTCATTATACTGATTGTAGTGTTTGTTATTATATGTAAGTGTATAGACAATGGAGGGAGACTTTAAGAAACATGGTATATGATTTCATTTGACTACTTGATTAATTGACTAAATGTTTAAATGCACTTGGTATATCTAAAGGATGTTGGGATGTATGTACTTTATTCTGAAGAAGTATCTATCTCAGAGACGAAAGCGCTGAATAAATACTTTTTGTGGTGGATTCCAGGCTCTGGCTTCTGTTTTTGAGTTTTGTTAGTTTGTGGACTGCAGTGATTGGATGCATATGATTATATAAGGTGTAGTGATTGGATGCATATGATTATATAAGGTGCAGTGATTGGATGCATATGATTATATAAGGTGCAGTGATTGGATGCATATGATTATATAAGGTGCAGTGATTGGATGCAAATGATTATATAAGGTGGTGCTCACTAAGACCAAAAATATAGCCTCAATGGGCCCCAGCAATATTCTTGGATGCCTCCTAAACAGTTTGAAACATGACCTATCAGGAGTCACTTTTCAACTATAGCCTCAAAATGGGCTTTGTACCTCAAGAATGGAAGACTGCAATGGTTATCCCACTTAACAAGGGTGGATCATCAACAAACCCTGAAAACTACAGATCTGTAAGTCTGATTAGTGTAATATGAAAAGCCTTGGAATCAATTATCATGGAAATGATCAACAAAGATATAAGCAACTTTCAGATACTAGACCCAACCTAGTTTGGCTTTGTCAGGGGAAGGTCATGCCAACTAAACCTGGTGGACTTCTTTGAGAAGGTCAACAAGGCAATGGATGAGGGGAAAATGGTGCATACCACCTACCTGGACATGGCTAAGGCATTCGATACAATACCCCCACTTTCGGGTATAGTTAAACTCATTGAACTGGGAATAAACCCCTGCATAGCTTACTGGATTGCCTGGATTGACAGCTGGCTCACAGACAGGACCCAGGAAGTCAAGAATGGTGATACCACCACCATTAAGAGAGCAATCACCAGCAGGGTACCTCAGGGTTATGTGCTGGGACCGCTCATACTTGGCATCTGTTTCTCAGAGTTAAAGGCTAATGTCAAGGGCCTTTTGCTGACCAAGTTTGCAGATGGCTATAAATTGGGAGCTATCATAGACTTCTCCATGACACAAACATCTTACAAGAGGATTTAATACAATTGACTGGTGCCAAAGTCACTGACTAAAACCTGATGCCAAGAAGTACATTATAGTGCCTTTTGGGAAAACTGATACTCAAGCTAATTACTCCATCAATAAGACACCCCTAAGAGCTGACCCATTAGTCAGGGATCTGGACACTTACATAAACAGTAATCTGGCCTTTGGCCAACATGTGACCAAGGTACTCAGAAAATCATTCAGTGTCACCCAACTTATAAGTAAGGGCATGGCATTCAGGTCCAAGGAAGTCATAGTGCCACTTTATTCAGCTCTTATAAGACCCGAGTATAATGCCCCATCGTCATGTACCTGACCAGATATATATAACAGTTGGAATGCCCACAAATGTTCCTTATCAGAAGAATCCAGGGTATGAACAGATTGCACTATATGGATCACCTTAAAGTCCTATCTTTGTAATCAGCCCTACAGGTTACCGAGGGGTGATCTGTGCCTGGCATATGAGGCATCCTCAGATCCAGCTTTATAAACCCAAGGATTTAAATTTTGCTTGTGACATAGATGAGACATGTTGGTGAGACAGATGTGTCTCAGAGGATCCCCATGCTCTAGAACAAGCTCCTCATCCATGTGAAGCAGAGTCCATCCCTGACCCTATTTAAGTGTAACCTTGACTAATGGATGGGAAATTGGAAATTCATCCTGGGTCTGGTCCTCGTGTCTTGGGTAGACAGAGGCAGACAGTAATGTCCAAACAAACATACCCTCCACATAACCTCTAGAAACTTTCTAACTAACTTACCCACTCTTAATAAATGGCCATGATATATAGGGACACAACTGGATTGCATTGCACAGGTAGGTTTATAATGGTCCTGGTGGTCATTAGCCTATAAATAGCCATGAACCCACAAAACTATAAGGGAAATGTGAACTGTACTCCAGAAGAGGTAAGAAAAGTGATATGGGTTCACATGATTACACATGGCAGATATGAGATGGCAACTCTGAACTGGAAAAAATTGGGGGAGGAGAAGAAAACATATTGTCCCTGCCTCTGCAAAAAAATATTTCTGCATAGATAATGACTGTGGAGCCATGATAGAAGAGTTAGAATGATAAATGCAGTAAAAGGGCAGACTAAATAGGCTTATTGTTTCTGCTGTGAATCAAATGTGATGTAATTCGTAGCTGAAGGCATAGAGTGTATATTAGAGGCAAGTTAAAGCATAACTGATTTAAAAACTAATCAGGAGTATAGTTAATGGGGGCTTCTGCAATCATACCTCTCAGCTGTTCAGAATTTCACAGACTGTTTCTGATATTTGCCTCCTATTTTGGCATGTTCCTCAAAGTTTGTGGTTTTCTGGAAAAATATTGAGGAATGAAGTCACTAAACAATGAGTCACATTTGAGTTTCAAACTTCATAACCTTTCAGAAAATGCATGCGAATTCAAAGCCTCTTATTCTATCAACTTTTTTATAAAAGCAGTATTTCAAATCTGTCTCTGATTGTGGGCTTGAGTCCTTTCATTATTATTGGCTTTGTCCAGAATTATTGCCTAAGAGGTTGAGAGGAATGTCTACAATAATAAGCTTAACTAAAGGGTGGATTTAAGAAGGTTTTGTGACATGTACACATCCCATTACCTTTTTCCAATTCAACAACCACCCTAACATGGTGCTGCATGGTCCTGTACCATGAATACCTGCAGCATCATGTAGGGCTGGCCCCACAGCTCTGCCAAATGAAAATGAAACATTCCAGGGGAGAGGCATGTACTAGTTATCCATGTGCTGTCTCCCCAGAACCTCTGCCAGGAGGGCATCTTTATGGCCAAGTCTTTCAAGGAATTGCTTAGCCGCATAGATCAGCATCCTGCCATGTTGCAGTATTGAACGTGGCCAAAAGGCCATGTTCAACCACCTGCCATGAGCATGATACAGGGATTGAGGAGTTTGGGAAACCATTAGACACCAGGGTATACTTAAAGTAAGTGCTGTAATGGTACTGGCTTTGGGGATGGCAGGATATACTAGAAACCAGGAATTATTGTTAAAGGAAACCATTGTAATGGCATTTACACCAGTATAGGGATATGGTGAGGGGCACACCAGCCAGCAGGGAATAATGGATAAGTCCTGTAATGGCTCTTCAACTACTAAGGCACTGGGTAAAAATGGAGGGACAGGCACAGTGGTTTTGGTGAATGTGTGTGTTTTTTGTGTTGTGTGTTTTGGTGAGTGACTGGGGAAGAATGCCACTGCCTGCATGAGCAATGAGCATCAGTTTATTATCACTAAGTGCATCTTTGAAGTAAATGCAGTTCAGAGACATGCAGATTAACTCATAATGTGATCTTAACTCGTTTCAGCTAACATGTCTCTGAGTCATAAATTGGCATTTCATGGCAGAAGGGACTTGTGCTAGGCTCTTTACTGAATCCTGAAAACAGTGTTGAAAGAAGGGCTCCAAATGCATCAAACAGCTTCAAGAATTTAATAAAAAAAAAAAACAGTGTGAGTGCTTTCATCTCACTAGAGAGACTTCTTCAGACAAGTAATGCCATCCACATCACTTCTTTAAATACTCCCTCTAATGACACATTACATCAGTTGACATGATTAATAACTTAAAGAAGTACTTCACGAAACAGAACAAATATAATACTTAAAACATCCCACAAATTGTGTTTTTGTAGAAAACATTATTCTAACCAGTGGTTTGGTAAATTTGTAGTCCACCAATATATAAATAATGTGGATATTTATAATTTAAAAAAAAGTTTAATCAGACCTATCCTATAATAGCTGCCCTTTCTTTTGAAATAGGTTTGATATTTTCTGGTTTGGACTGTGACACTATTTTCTGGTTTGGACTGTGACTTTTTGGATTTTATCAGTTTTTCTTTACTGAATCCTGTCTAAGACTAAAAATGTGAGGGGATTTGGTAACTAATTATAAACTAATAAATTAGCAGGAGGATACTGTGTGCAGGTATGTACACATAAAAGCAGTATTTGTGTGCATTGTTCACCTATAGCATAGGGTATAATTAACAGCTGAAAATGGACAAGCTGGAAAATTGGGAAATATATGCTAATTTTTATTTGATTTATGATTTTAATAATTTTACATGACATGCCTAATTCATTTTTGGCCACTGCAATCTGTTTCTTTCACTTTTTAGATATTTTTTTCATTTTGTCATAGCTTTTCCCCTAATACTTTTAGTAAGCTATGTTTATGTGAATTTTCAGTTGAATGATTTTAATAATGTCATGTCAGTGGACTCATTCAAATCAGATCATCCAATTTTACTAGTTTAATTGTGTTGTTAACATACTGAAGTTCATATAATTTTGTGTAGACTGCTAAATCACTGCTTTTCAACAACGGAATTTTAGTAAGTAATTTAATAATGTAATTCAGCTTAACACATATGTTCTTTATTTTATTTGCTGTATGTTCTTCCAATACTATTTTAACTTAGAATTTAGTTAGATTTTATGGCAACCTGCTAAATTATTTATGAATATTGTTTATGTTTAACCAGTGTAATAAAATTTGAATTGTTTGAGTTAATTTGAGTTTAATTCTTGGCTGTAAATACTTGTGGAGTATGCATTTAATCATTTCTAACACTAGTCACTTTGTATGTATATGGTCATATCTGTTGCTGGTAAACAATAGTGACCACAAAGGCCTGGGAGCATCCTTGCTTGGGCATTACCTTTGCTAAGAGCACACTTTCCATGATGCCATCTAAGGAAGTAACTTTGGGCATATCCTTCAGAAATCAAGGTAAATCAAGAGCTGATGTAATTTGGTCCTACCATGGTAATAATATCAAAAAGTGTTTGTGTGTTAAGGCATTCCTATGTTGACGGGCATTTTTTTTATAGAATGTTACAAATGGATGAGCACACTGCTTTTTCACCAGTACAAATGAAATTGAAATGTGTTGTCAGTATAGCCCGCTGAGACTTGTACAGTTTGTTAGTGAAAACTGATGCAGTCAAAGCTAATGTAGGAGGATAAAGCTCCTTATTTCACATATCTTTAACCCTTCAAGCTGAACTCTGACCATGGGGAAATCACTTATCCGGAAAATTCTGAAAGTGAGGCATGAAAAGCAGTACTTATTTCTTGTACATGTATCCTTGGCTTTAAAGTTCATTCTAGATAGTTCTTCCATTGTCATACTGCTGTCAACAAGGTACTGAATTCTCCAGTAGTGCAATCAACATCTGGTATATTTCAAACCAATCCATATGAAGCTGATAAGCCAAGTTGTTGAATAGAAGGTTTGACCACAATAAATCAAGCAAAATATTGCCTGACATTTTTATTATTAGTGCCTGACATTTTTATTATTAGTGCATAGTTACACCCTTAGCTTTAGTCCTTGCTAGCAGCATATCAGAAGAACCATAAAGTAGTAATAATCTGGGCTTGCTCGTCTCACTGACAAAATGTTTGTACTTCTTGGCTGGTGTACAACTCAAGCTTTTGTTTTAATATTGAGTTACACCTTGTGCACCAGTTTTGTGTCAGTTCAGTTAGAAATTAATACAGGGAAGTGTTAGAGTGTTAGGATATACTAGATACAGTCAAGTAAAAGTTGAGAAATGTATAGCAAACAATTGGTTTAGAAAAGGGAGTTAACTTATGCACAGGAAACACGGTATACTGTATTATCACTGCATGATGGCTATAAAAACATTCAGTATCAAGTGGAAGACACAATAATGTATGTTTTAGTGACTGTTATGCTTGACTGAATTGTCATTTAACTGTATACAGTCTTAACAAATGGGTGTGTGGGGATCCCCAACACATCTTTTAAATTGCATCCAATTAGGTGAGTCAGCATACCTCTTAACTCCTATGATTTGGGCATAGTGCTATGGTTTTTGGCCTTCAAATTTAGCCTTAGTCCTCCTAGCTTTATTGATTTTCCTCAGAAAATTAAACTTGTTCATGGGTACATACCTTAAAAAATTAACTAAGCCTATACAAAGACTCCAGTCAACTAACTATATAATGTAGGATATCTAAACACCTTCTATTGTGAAAATAAGTAAATTCTCCGCTTTCTGACCCACTGCTATGAGTTTTAAAGGCCACTGCCATGATTTTTAGTGCTCAGAATTTGAGAGGTACATGAGTTGGTAGCAGTTTGAAAGGCAGGAACCTCCTAGATGCATTGAGATTTCCTCCTCAAGTTGTACTAATTCATTGGATGAAATACATTTTTTATGTAGCTAAAATGTAAGGAGGGTGAGGGAGCATATAAATGAACATAATCTGATCATAAAAATAAATATAAGAACAATACCCCTTACAGAAGCTCTTTAGATTGTATTAACTTTGAAACATTTATTTTTAAAGTGATTGATCAAATTACTTTGGATTTAAGGGGATTAATAACAGGCTGGAAGTAAAATAAGTGCAATGCCAGTTATTACTTTCAACAGATAACCCCCCAGTATTAAATTGCACTATAAATATTAAATGTGTTCTGAAAAAGAAGGGGTATACACAAACTGTGTTTAATATTTAGTTATTAATATATTTAATTTAAAATATTTTTAATGATTGTTTTGATTTTGAATTGTTTTTAATGGCTCTTAGTTTTACACGTTTATATATCTGTTCTTGAATATGGACTGTTACAAGTAGGTGTACATCTTTTAGAGATATTAGTCAGCTGTCAGGTGACATATCATGTGATCTAAAGAATATATAAACTACTTATGTCTTTGGAAAGGTTTTGTTCTAAGGACGTTCCAATGTAATTGAGGAAAAAAAGTTGTTGTTGTTTGTCTTTTCCTGGTTAGGGGTCGCCACAGCAGAACTCCAGTCTGCTAATGATTGGCAGTAGATTTTTATGGTGCTGATTTGCCAGCCCGACACCCAACCTTCAGTGAAGGCACGCCCAGTCACACATGTCTTTCGGAGGCCACTCGACTGCGGGGAGGACATGCAGACTCCACACAGAAGGCACTCCAGCTGAGAATTGAACAGGAGAACCTCTTGCTGTGAGGCAACAATGCTACCGCTGTACCACCGCGGCTTGCTAATTGAGGAAGTAAAGTGCTAAGCTTTTTTTTTTTAACCCCCTGAGTTGCCTGTTTAAGCTGATGAGGGAGATTTTTACCTTGCTGGATAATTCCCCCTTAGTTTGTCATGTTTTTTTTCATTTTATTGTACAGTCTGTTACTGTCAGAATTCCAGCAGGACAGCTTGTTTTCTGGACTGGTCATGTGCTCATTCTGGGTTGATATGGCACTCTGTACAAGGTTGTTGATATGGTTATACAGAGTTTCTCTGAGTTTTTGTGCATAGGCAGAAGTATTCCCAGTGTTAGGGGGCCTGAAATTTATTTAGGGTGTCACTTAGTAGTGGGATGTTTGCCTTGGAGCAATTCTTAAAAGTTCTAAGGTTTCCAGGTGTCCCTGGTTTTACATAAATAATCAAGGCTGTGTTATTGTAAGACACAGATTTAACATCTTAGACATCTCTGTATGTACACAGTGTTCTTTATGAATCTCATTCTGGGCTACTAGGCATGTAACAGTTTCATTTACATATACATATTCATACTTTGCCCTTTTTATCAGCTGTGGACTTTGGACAAGGACTGCATGTGTGTCTTTAAATTGATATGTGCTTCTGGTCTGTCATCAGTTATCATTGTGCACTGTGATTATGAATATTGCCCAGAGGCGTACAAAACAACATAGCAGCTACTTAAGGCTTAAATTAGTTAGTTTTGAAAAACAAGATTTGAACTAAATATATAAATACAATTGTATCAGAAAAATAAAGTGATTTAAATTCTGCAGTGTTCCATTTCCTGTGATGAGGGTTAATTTCTTACCTTATCATCACAGTCACTAAACAAACATAAATGAGTTGTTGGTTTTATTCTACAGATATTACAAGCTGAGGAGACAAACACTGCAGGGTGTGGGTGTAATTAAGTCAGAGATTTAGCTACTGGCATACCATTGGGATCTCTTGGTGGTTTAGTTACATAAGGTTTTAAGTAGGATTTGTTGATTTTTTTAAAGTTAGGCTGGTATGCCTGCCATTTCAGGACTTGTAACACACCCTGAGTGACTCATTAATTCCCTGTGACATTTACTTTTCAGATATTACTGTTGACTTACATCATGTGCTGTCTTTCCCGTATTGTAGGGGTACCTACTCAGCACCAGATGAAAATCAAGCAGTTTTAATATAGCATGTTAGGAGAATGCCAGACTAACAAATATCAGGCACAAATCAACAACAGCCAGAAAAATAAATGCTTCACTCAGATATATCCAACAATGGTTAGTGAGAAACTTTTGCAAACAACACATATGCAAATGAATAAAAGTTATCAAGTTGTTAAATGCATAGCAAACAGGGATCTTGAACTTGTAGACCAGTGGGGAACATTACCAAATATTGCCCATAGAACAGAGTAGTGAAGTATTATCACTAGGGAATTTAAAGTATTGTCAACAGAATCTTTAACCCCCTTACCCAATGCTGTGAAATTGTACACGTCCGAGCTTTGAAGATGGCTGATAGTTCCTGTACAGTAGCAAACAAGGGTCACAAAACTGCAATTCTCTTTATGATGCAGTTTGCATTGTTTTATGGCTGTTTCATTTTCCTCTGGGCATTCCAACATTTTGTTTCCAGTAGGCAAATGGCTTAAGTGTTATGCGAACTACTGATTGCATTATATGGATACAGGCTTATTTACTGCCTGTCCACATATGTTTGTCATCACATTTACTGCTGAAATCAGAGAAACAGTTTTGTGGAATTTTTCTTAAGTACTCATCCAAAATCATAGGTTAAGGCATTCTAAATTCTGCAAAATGATCGTAGCTCTCTCATGTTGAAGCTAACAATAGTAATTTCACTTGAGCTAGAGTGCTAGAGGAACTACAGATGGGCCATTTTGACATAGTCATAATTAAATTGTGTTTATATCACCTTATCGAAAGATGAAAATAGCAAACGATGGTTCATCAAACCTAAAATATCTAAATCACATAAATCAAACATTCAGAACAGCAAATTTTTTCCTTGGGGAAAAAATTTGCTATTCCGAAACACATACATACAACACAAGCACACCTAAAAACATCAATACACACACATACACTTATAATCCTACAACTAATCCTACACTAAACTATACATACACTACTATCTATCCACTTACTTTAACCCAAACCCTAACCCTAAGGTCCATCACTATCGCACACTCACCTAACCCACGCCCTAACCCTAACTCACTTAACCCGCCCCTACACCTAATTCATCTAACCTGCGCCCTAACCCTAACTCACCTAACCCGCACCCTAATCCTAACAACCACACAATCACACACTTACCTGAACCTGACCTGTAAATCTCCACCACAGCACTGAAAATAGCGAAGCCACAGAACCGGCCAACCGAATTCTTTCCCTAGGAAAGAATTTGGTGTTCTGCAGCTTCGCTATTTTTAGCGTTTGATTAAAATGGGTTAATATTAGAACATTCAAAGTTTTAAAACTTTGATGTTCTGATATAGACACATTAAATTGTTAGCTCAGAGTTTCATGCAGTGGACAGGAACATATTAGCAAATTGAGGCAATTGTTACACCTTGTTTGAGTTGCCAGCATGTTCAAACTATGCCTAAAGCAGCTCTGCTCCACCGTTGTGAATGAACTGCTAAGTCATGGTGGAGGATTTCTAGACAATTTGTACGACTTTTCATATGTGCTACTTTTCTGGTAGCTGTGAATACCTGCCCCAAGAGGCTGGAGAAGTTTTTAGTGATATCCGCTATCACCATATATGAGCTGGATATAGTGAGGAAACTTTATGGAAGAGCTGGAGTGCCTGAATTACTGACCATCAGTGGTGGGCCACAGTTTGTAGGACAGCAGTTTCAAACTTTTTTTTTTTAGCACCGTACCACCCTGCCACCAGTGTCCAAGTGGGCAAGCAGAGTGGTTTGTTCAAAACTTGCAGAATACTTTACTGGCTATGGCAGTAGAGAAAAATCAGCCTAAACCAGAAACTGACAACTTGCTGTTGTTATATCAGAATGTGCATCATGCGGAAACCAGCCAATCACTTTCTGTGTTTTTCAAGGTTACTCATTGTATTCTAGATTAGTTGTTCTTGTACCCCAGTACCTGAAGATATGTTCAAGGCCAGCAGCTGAAGCAAAGGGGCTTCCCTTTACAGATGGAAATGTGGCAGTTTGCCAGGAAAAGTCTGCTGCAGGGCAGATTTAGAAAAGAATGGACCCTCTAACATGCACAGTGGAGGATACAGACTATATTTGGAAACACCACATGGATTAGTTAAGGGTTTCGGGTGTGTGGGTCAAGGAACTGGTACCTAGAATGATAAACACTCCTTTTGTGGTTCCAGAGTCACTGTCTGCTGAGGTAACTACTCCATAAGATGTTGATATTGCTGTTTACCTACCTTTTGTGAGAACCAGAGGACTCTAGCAAAAACGAAAAATGCTACCTGATTCTAGTTCAAACAGTACTGCACAGCACATCTCTCAACCTCTTAGTGTAAGAATTATGGACAAAGCCAAAAATAATGAAGGGGCAAAGGCTCAATATCAGGGATAGATTTAAATATTGCTCTTATAAATTCAGAAAGTTGCTAGAATAACAGGTTTTGCATTATCACACATTTTCTGAAGGATATAAAATCTGAAACTTTAAAATCTCTCATTGTTTAGTGACTGCAGCCCTTAATGATTTGTCAGGAAAAACACAACTTTTATGAGGAAGAGACTAAAAATATGATACAAAAATCTAGATATTCTGTGAAAATCTGGGCAATTGAGAGGTATGCCTCACAAGCTGGACTAATAGCGACTATTGATACTCTTGTAAAAAATGCTTTTAAGCAGGGAGAAAAACATAATGTAATGACTTTGCCTTGTTCATTTACGTAACCTTTTCAAATGCTTTGGGCACCCTTGCTTTCAGGTGAGTCCCAGTATGTATTGTTGTAGAATGAAAAGACAGAGATGTTTTATTTTGTGCAAAGAAACTGAACAAATGTACAGTTTCAAAAGAAGGAAAACAAATTTAGAACATGGTAGTCTCTCTATAGTAGAACCCTCGGCGTTAATGCTGAGTTCCGAATGAGTTGATGCACACCATTCCTACCGATTGTTAGAGTGACCATGGACTCTTACATTACAGTACTACAGGGAATAAAGTAGCAAGAAAAATGAACACGGCTGTTCATATATCTGAGGGCAAATTCTTTTAAAAGCAAAATGCTATGTAACAGACACATGCTCGGTGTTCATCTGATTGTGTAATGCTACACCAGGCTGGACAACTGGGCTGAGCTGTGTACTAGTTACACAGACTGAAGCTAATCCTCAACACTGCCATTAAACAGTCCTACACAATTCAGTGGACGCTGCAAGCAGGCAACACTAGTGTGGACACACTACTTGTGCCTGGTATGGATGTACTTCCTACACATTGGCCAACAGTTTGTGTTTGCCCTTCTTTATTAAGTTACAGAGTCCATGGTAAACTAATGACCCTTGTTGCTACATGGCTTGCCCTAGTGTATTTTACAAGAGACCCTGTTCTTAGACAAATGTGACTGGGCTGTAAGCACGTGCTCATATTTCTACCAAGTAAAGGTTAACTGGTGGACCCCCACCATAGTTCTCAACCTCTTAGAACAAAAAATCTGGACAAAGCCAAAAATAATGGTGGGACAAAGCCCCACAAATATGGGTAGTTTTGAAATATTGCTCTTATAAACTTAAAAAGGTGTTGGAATAAAAGGTCTTGTGTTACCATGCATTTTCTGAAGGATATCAAATCTGAAACTCAGATGACTGTCATTATTAGTGAATTCAGTCCTCATTGATTTGCCACAAAAATCCAGATAATCACACATTTTATGAGGGACAGACCAAAAATATGAGGCAAAAATCTGGACATTCTTAAAAAATCTGTATAGTTGAGAGAAATGCACAGTCACAAATCTTTAAAAAATGAACACCACCTGTCCATCTGCTCAGTAACTGCCATAACCGTAAAATCTAACTGTGATACTAGCGTGCCCTCTAGTGGTATAATTATTTGTCTCTGAGAAAGGAAAATTTACAACTGTTTTTTTTCTTTTACTGTAATACTGCATAGCTATAACTGCAAAATGGAGTTTACCAGTTGGAGGGTATAAATGACAGTTCATGAATTGTGTTCCTAAACCAGCATCCCAAACTTTTATTTCAGTACTGGCTCCGGCTAGTGAAGTTTTTAAACTGAGAAATATTTATTTGAGAAGGACATCAGCTACATGCACATAAGCAAATAAATGTCCATTGTCCCTTGTCCACCATGTCGGTCTTAGCCTCTGTCCTTATTCTGGTAATGACTATCCCTTCACTGTATCTGATTTTTTTCACAGACTCTTTTTGCATTGTAGATTCTTAGGTTTATACTTGTCTGGGATAGAGTATGCATTGATCTGACTTACCCTACATTAACTTTTATTGTATAATACTTCATGATTTCGCTAAGAACATGGTGTACCATTTTCTTTTTGATTCAGATCTGTTACACAGAAATATTTGCATGTGACTCACTATGATTCCCTTTTCTCTGTTTTGACAGTGATGCCACTTGGATAATAGGATCCAAATGTGCGCAGTCCTCACTGGGTGCCCACCGCTCCACAGTAGGGTGTTAATGTAAGGGTATCGTGGGCATCATCCTCGGGGCGATGAAAATGTCTCATTTATTTATTCATTTATTTGCAGTTTGTTTACCAGGATGGTCCATTCGGCCACAGGGAGCCCGTTTCGATGGAGTCCTGGGGAGAAAAGCTCCAAAATACAGAGTAAACATAGTAATACAAGATAGTAAAAAATACAAAATGCAAAATACAGGAATACAAGAGTGCAAAATAGTACAGATGAAGATGGTGCGTGCAATTAATGAACTAGCAAACACAGAGATTATAAAGAACTTAAGTAATATTTACAAAAATATACTGGTTCCTGCTAATGGCAAGCAGAAATTAGAACAATGTAGATATTTAGAAATAAATTTCTCCTACTGAAAGATATAACAGTAGGGGCAAAGAATGTATGGAAAGCATATGGGTAGTATAATTGGGAAGTGAGCAGAGAGTGAGTATTAAGGAGGTTTAAGTGGGATGGGAGCAGGAGCATTCCCAATGGAGTGTCAGGTGTGAGTGAAGCAGGCTTTTGAAGGAAGAGAGGCTGTCAGTGGTAGTGAGTTCCAGAGGCCTGCTAGGGAGAAGGACAGTAGATGTTTACCAGGTGGGTGGGCATGTTTGTACAATTCAATTAGATTCTGGGTGTTTGATCTTAGGAGTCTATCTGGTAGATGCATTTTAAAGGTGGAGGCAAGGGAGGGACAAAGAGAAGGACTGAAAATGAGTTTGTGAGCTTGGATGAGTTGAGTGTAGGTAAGATAATTAGGTAGTTCAAGACATTTTAATTTTTGAAGGCCAATACAGTGATGAGTAGAGGATCTATAACCTGTGGCAAATTTGGAAATTTTGTTATAACAGGAGGACAGTTTTGTTTTGTGGGAAGATTGTAGGTTCATAAGAAGTGGGGCACCATACAGGAGGGATGGGATGAGATATGTGGTAGAGAGAAGAAACTTGGTAGAGGGAGAGAGACAGCGATTGTGGCGATAGAGCATACCGAGTTTCTGGTGTGTCTTTTTGATATTTATTTGTAGGTGGGTATCGAACTTAAGCTGATTATCAACGAGGACACCTAGTAGTTTTGCATCAGATACTATTTTAAGAGGAGTATTATTTTGACTTGTGATGGAGAATGAGTTTTTGTCAATGGTAGTGGTTTCTGAAGGAGTAAATACCATAAGTTTAATTTTTGATGCATTGAGTGCTAGATGGTTATCTAACATCCATTGTTCGGTAGAAGAGAAAGCATCTTGGGTTAATTTTATTAGAGTGGAGATGGAGGTGGCAGAGCAGATGATTGTAGAATCGTAAGTGTATTGGATGAGTTTTGCAGTTGGGATGGTCTGGTAGAAGTCATTTATGAAGACATTAAACAGCAGGGTCCAAGTATGGAACCTTGGGGCACACCTGTGTGAGTATTAAGGAATGGTGAGGTGGCTTTTTTCCATTTGACTGCTTGCTGCCTATTAGAAAGGTAAATAGTGAACCAGTTGATAGTGGAGAGGGCTAGATTTAGTTTAGAGAGTTTATTTAGAAGAAGGTTATGAGAGATAGTACTGAAGGCCTTTGAGAGGTCTAGGAGGAGAGTGGACACAATATTGCTGGAGTCACGGGCTTTATTGATTGTTTCTAGGAAGGACAGCAGAGCAGTGGTAGTGCTATGGCCAAGCCTGAATCCATGTTGTGTGGGGGTTAATAGGTTGTTATCTGTAAGATAGGGTAAAAGTGGTAGGTGAATGCATTCTTCATGAAGTTTAAAGATGGGGGATAGGATGGTGATAGGTCGGAAATTAGGGATATTGTTATTGTGGCCTCCATTGTGAAGGGGAATAATGAAGGCTTTTTCCAAAGTTGGGGTACATGGCCTTCTATGATCAACCGATTTATCAGAATGCAGATGGGAAAGGCAATGGCTTCTGCAGCTGCCTTTAGGAAGTAGGAGGGGATATTATCAGGGGTGTTGGAACATGGTTTCAAGTTCAGAAGGAGTTTTTTAATGGTAGATATAGAGATTAGATTCAAAGAGAATGTAGGTGGTTGGGGGGTAGAACTGTTAGAGGAGGAAGAGTTAGGGGAGGGTAGAGATGAAAGTGTAGGATTGTTGGAGAAGGATAATGTTAGTTTAGTTATGGAATCAATGAAGAAAAAATTAAATTGTAAAGCTAAGTCTATGTCTGAAACATTTGGATCATGGCAGGGGTTCTCTTTTTTAACTGGATTGAAGAGAGAGGAGATTCCATGCCAAAATTATTTTGGGTTTGTCTTATGGTCGTTTTGGAGTGTGGAGAAATAGGATTTGCGGTCTGATATGGTAAGTTTTTTTTTTACTTTGTTTTGAAGTATTTTAAATTCATTAAGGGTGGTTGTGGTTTTATTTTTCCATTAGCGTGTCCAAGCTTTGTCTTGGAGTTGCATGATTGCTAAGGTATTTTTGGTTAACCAGGGGATGGAGTTGCTTTTTATTCTTTTTGTTTTCAGGGGGGCAAAGGCATCTAAAAGGTTTAAGAATGTTGTATTAAAATAGATGACAGCATTTTCTAAGGGTAGAGATTTTAGTGGGTTCCAGTTTATTTGTTTAAGTGAGTTTGAGAAGAATATGGGGTTGAAGTTTTTGAGGGAGTGTGTGGAGATACAGGTATGAGATAGTTGTAGGGAGGAGGTAAGGCGATGATCAAAAGTGGGAAAGTGGTCATTGAATTGGTCAGGGAGGGAACCACTATCTGAGATGTAATGAGGATGAGAGACCAGAATCCAGTCAAGGGTGCTTCCTGAGGAGTAGTCTTTGGAAGGTCTGGTTGTAGAGTTGATAAGTTGAGTGAAGTTGTAGAGGTTTATGTTTAGGGAGCTTGTAGGGGTTTGTATGTTGATCCAGTTAATGTTTACATCACCTAGGATTATAGTTTCATTGGAAATATTGGTGGAGAACCAGGAGAGAATAGCTTCTAGGATAGGGACATTATCTCCTGGAGGGATATATAAGGAGACTATGCATATACGTTTGTGTCTATTTACCTGAAGTAGGGCTGGAATTAATTCTGCATTAGCAAATTGGGGAATTGGTTTGGAATAGGGAATAACTGAGAGGGAGGATGAGTAAAGGAGAGCCACTCCACCCCCTTTTTTATGAGTTCCATCTTTTCTAATAATATGATAATTGGGTGATATAATTTCAGAGTCTTTTATATGGGGCTTCAGCCAAGTTTCAGTTATGGAGAGGATATCAGGCTGGTTGTGAAGAAGCCAAGCATGGAGGTTAGGGGTTTTATTACATATACTTTGTGCATTTAGTGGTGAGAAAAGGAGGGATTTCTCTATGGAGTGTGGAGTAGGAGTGGGAGACTCTGATTTGTGAGGGGGGCAGGATTAGGGTGAATGTCATCAGAGAGAAGGATAGATAGAAGGTTACAGATATGAGAAAACAGGTGTTTATTTTGTTTAGTGTCTGGTATTAGGGGTATGAGGTTTGTGGGAGTAGGGCTATTTGGTGTGGGAGTAGAGTATATGGAGGTAAGTTTAAGTTTATAGGGGAAAAGTAGACAGTTGTTGAAGCAGAATAGATAAGGGTATATAATGGATTAAGAGTGGGTGTGCTGGGTGTTGAATGGGCATGTTGTATGAAAAGGGGAGAGTGACTAGCATTAAGAGATCTGTTGAGATAGCTTAGGAGAGATAAGGTGAGAAGAAGAAGTATATGAGTTGTAAGTGGGTCACGTTTATAAGCATAATGGCTTAATTTGACTGAGCTAGGAGGGAGTATTCCTGTTAGGTGCTAGTGGGAGGGGCTGCAGTAAGTATGGTTTAAATTGGACAAGAGGTAGGGGGGATTAATTAGCGGGGGTGGTTTGGATTTGGGTAATTGTGGGTGGAGATTGGAAGATTATTGGGAGATTGAGAGAGTGGGTATGGTTTTGTAAGTATAAGTGTAGAGGTGTTGGGGGTGGCTGGGAGTTGGGGGTAGGGTAGGGGAGTGGAGTGAGCCTGCAGGGTGAACGGAGCAGGTAGGAGAAGAAAGGAGACAAGCCAGCGAAAAACTCAGAGAAGCAGGGTGCAAGGCCAGAGGGTAAGGATGCACAGGGATAGGCACTGGTATACTAAGTATAATGGTGGAGGGAAGCAGAGAGTTCACAGTGGTTAGAAGCTAAAACAGGCCAGTAGCAAAGTAAGACAGAGGGTAAAGTCCATGGTAGGCTGCTAGCAAATGCACGCTGGGTAAGTTTACATTAGTAAGATAAAAGGTGTTGTTCAACAATGGGGTACATACACTTTGAAGGTAATTCCTGGAGGAGCCAGAGTATTTAGAGTAACACCACAGGATCCTCTAAGTTATGTCTTGCAAGGGCAGGAAGCCAGGGTAGTCAATGTAGAACAATAGGAGGCAGTTGGAGCGGTTTGAGATGCAGCAAAGGCAAACTGTAGGGAAGAAATAAATAACAGTTACAACAGGTTATGATATATCATCAACTAGTAGGGGAAAAAGTCTTATAATAAATGGTTCAGCTTGCAGGGTAGTGGGTAGCCTAGGGATGGGTTTACAGTGAAGGTATAAGCATACAGTGAAGTTTAATTTCAGGATAAACTAAGAGGGAGGATAGAGGCACTTAACTGATCAGAATATCTGTAATGCAGAATAACAGTGTACTACACCAGGAGGACAAATTGCATTAGGTAATAATCAGAAATCCTGGCTCAGTGACTGAAATCATCTCTGAGAGCTGCCATTTTCTTTTTCCTTGCTAACCACAGACCTTACATGGTTAATGTGAGGGAACAATAAATAACTAAATAAATAATGAACGTAAAAGTGAGAAGCAGTTACATAGACCTGTCTTTTACCTTCAGTAACCAAGGCTATGAGAAACTTATGGTTAGCAGTCAGGGAAAATAAATATTTTAAAGCAATTAACTACTGCAGTAGTTAGAATAGACTGCCTTTTCCCTTCCTCTCACTAACCAATGTTCAGAGAAAGATATAGTTTGCAAGAGGGAGAAAATAGCTCTAACTCAAGTAACTATAACAGTAGTTACAAGGATGGAATTTGTGTATTTGTATGTGAAATCTGAATGCTTGTCTGTGTGGAGGGAGTTGTAATTTTTGCTGACTGTCAAGAAAAGAACCTGAAATAAATGAAGAGTTCACAGTCAAAAGCTAGGCGCACTTAATGTGTGTGTGTCTGTATGTAGGTGAGTTTGCATGTCTGCCAACCTGTGTGTGCATATGTTTATATGTGATATGGAGTACTTGGGACTTTCTGTATGACTCTCTTCCTGAGTTTGTCAGTGTTTGCAAGATATTATCTCTCTGCCTCTCCACTGGCACCTGTCTGTTTCTCTTGCTAGGTTTAGAGTAAATACTAAGCTAGCTGTTCAGTTGGGACATTTTAATTCTAGCTAACTTCACTCAAGAGTGAGAATCAAACCTTGTACCTTGTGGATCTGTGGTAAACACCTTACTTATTATGCCAACCTCCAATCCTCTGCTAGGACCAAATACTAGGCTGTCAGTCTGCAGACTATTATACATCTTACCATTAGGATGGAACAAGTTTACATAGCAGAAGAAGCGAGGGAGGTCTAGGATAGGTGGCTGGGCAGAATAAGCAGGGCTTCTATTTCATTTCCTTTCACTGTCTTTACTGTACTTTAACCCTTTTCCCACCCACCCCCAAATAATTTCCTTTATATCAACTAAGTGCTGCCTATAAACTCAGCAACCAATCAAATCCCACCTAATCTCCCACACAGTTTCCTTTATGACATCTCCTCCCTACAAACCTACAACTAATGAAATTCCACAAATCCTACAGCCTACACCCAGTCCCCATACTTAGTAAGAATCTTAAACTTTATAGCTAAAGCCTACACAAATCATACAAATCAGGCAAAATACTGCACATTACTATCCCAATACAAATAAAAAGCTGTTGTTTAATCCCCAATCAATTTTTGAAATGATTTATGGTGGTCTCATTTTTTATATCACAAAAACCTGGCATTTTAACAGGGGTGTGTACACTTTTTATATCCAGTGTACACACACACAAATACACACATATATATATATATATATATATATATATATATATATATATACATGCATACATACATACACACACACACACACACGTATGTATATATATATATATATATATATATATATATATAGAAAGAGAAGGGAAGAGGATGACTTAGTGCACATATAAACTGCCATTACTTTCACCTGATCTTGTAAGCAATGATAAAACAGCCTCCAGAAGGAACTGGTATAGTTCCAGACTGACAACAAAAGCCATCTGAAACTTGGAACTGATTAGCTGTATACAATAAGCCATTGACAGTTCTCCTAATGCAGTTTACAATAAGGATTTCAGGGAATTCTAAGAAGATACATTGGTATGAAGCACACTCAAGAATGCTATTCTATATCTAAGGATTTAACTGCTCTTCAGTTTTGATTTACATACCAGCACAGTGTTCCTATATGCAGTAACAGAAATATTGCTTTGGCTTGCGAAAATAAAAAGGATTTTTGCCTGTGGTCTAATAAGGATGCAGTGCACATATATTCTGGATATTAGTTTTAACCTACTCTGCAAGCAATAGCCAAACAGCTTCAAGGGGAAATTTAGTATAGTGGCATACTGTGATAGCAGAAATCCTCTGAATTCTGGATTTGTTTGTTGTATCTAAACAGCCACATGTCCATTTCCCTAAGGCAGTTTACAATACAAAATGAAGACCATCTAAAAAGATACTTGAGTACAATACAAATGCAAGCTCAATCCTGCAAAATGCATTTTTCAACCGGTGGAACCTGGGCCTCCCCCTATATGCAGTAACAGAAACTTTTCATTGGCTGGTGAAATAAAATGCATTTTTTTATTTTGGTCTAAAGGGGACTTACTCATATATATTTTGGACATTAGTTTCACCTGGTCTTGTCAGCAAGGGTCAAACAGCACCCAGGTGAAAACTGGGTATAGTGCCAAATTGACTCAACAAAAGCCTCTGAAATGCTAGACATATTAGCTGTATATAAATAGCTACATGTCAGTTCTCCTAAGGCAGTTTACAATGCAAAATTCAGGGACTTCTAATAAAACACACTCATGAATGCCAGGTTTCTCTCATGGATTTCATTGTACCTTAGTCCTAAATTGCATGTCAGTACAATGACTTTTTTCAGGAGATAGTTTAGGCCTTACCTATATGCAATAACAGAAATGTTATTATGGCTATTGAAATAAAATTGTCCTCAGGATTAAATAAAATATTTGCAAGCATGTGTACAGCCTACACAGAATGTTAGCATGTCTGTGTACACTATTCTCCCTCGGCAGCGTGCCATGCGAGGGAGAGCTGGGGAACATGGTTATTGAATCCATGTAGGTAGAGGTGTAGTGCTACCCATGTCCACAGATAAGTAAGAGACTCCCTGGACTGTCCTTTTGTTTTATTTTAATTTTATATTTTTTTAAAGAAAAGCATGTTTGCTTGGTGTGTAGCGCAGTAATGCTAAGTGGCGCCCACAGATAAGATAGCAGACACCTGCAAGACATATAAAAATAGAAACCTGTTGTATTTAATTATTTATTTAAATGTGTGTGTGTGTAAGCATATCTGAGCATGTTTGCGTGGCGTGACACTCAGCACTGCTTGTAGGTAGTTCAGTGGTATGTGTGAAGGTATATTGGATCTTTTAATATCCATGTAGCTTAATGGATGGAGTTATGGGCTCCATGTGCATTGGATACAGGGTTTGAATACATGGAAGAGAAAATATGTATTTAATTTTGATAGACATATCATGTAGGTAAAATATGGCCCCACTGCGCTGTGCTCAGCTCTGCTCAACTGTGCTTAGACATGCTACGCACTTTATAAACATGATAATGGCTGCCAATGTTTATGTGCTGCTCAGCTCTGCTTGGCTAGTTTGCATGCTGCTGAGCTCCACTAAGACTATGGTTCTTTGAGCTTTCACGCTTCTCAGCTCAGCTGCACTGGTTTGCACAGTGCTAAGTGACATGGCGCTTTTCTGAATGTTGCTCAATGATATGTAATGGCGGGAAAGCAGCCTATATTAACCCCAATAGGCAGGCATACAGCAAACTCCATTGGAGTTCTGGATCTGATGGTTACTATGGCTGGTGTTGGTGAAGGTGTGTGCTTTCAGGTGCAGTGTTGGGGCATTCTGGAGTCCACGGTCATGGTTAGACTCCTAGTTAAAAATCATGATGACCAGCTGCTGCAGGGAAGTTTTCAGGACTCAGAGTGTAAGGTGGAGGCCTGGGTCCAGCTGATCAGAGAAGTCACTAGTGTTACTGGTATCCCCGCACAGGTGAGCAGTGTTGTCACCACCATGACGACCAGAAATGATGAAAGAGGGGAGTCTTGGACACCTGGGTCCAAGAAGCTTGAGCAGGGAATGCCCCACAAGTATGTAAGTAATGTTTATCTCTGTTTTAACAATATGTAATCTGAATGTCTGCAAACCTGGTATGCATAATGATGTGCTTCTCTCCCAACAGCTGCAGCTGGGAGGGCTGGCAATGCTGAGTTGCACAACGGGCACTTGGAGAGGTTTTGCTGTGAGTCTGGTGAGCACAAAATGTGTTCTGTTGACTGTAATGAAGTAAGCAAGAAAGAGTAGAGTATTAACTGCATTAAAGTATATACAATAAAGTTTGTAGTACCATAAATGTGGAATTACAGCTGTATTGCAAGAATTGAATAATGCCAACTGTAGTGTAATAAAAACATGAAACAATACCAGTAACTGCATTAAAGTATGTACAATAAAGTCTGTAGTGCAATAACTGTGGGATTAAAGCTGTATTGCAAGAAATGTATAAAGCCAACTGTAGTGCAATAAAAACATGAAACAATACTAATAACTACATTAAAGTAACCACAATAAAGTCTGTAGTGCAATAAATATGGAATTAGTGCTGTACTGCAATAAATGAATAATGCCAACTGTTGTGCAATAAAACATGAAACAATAACAGTAACACCAATGAAAATGATGTACATCAAGATTGTCTTGTAACCATTGGAGTAGAGCTGTATGCATTCAGGCTGTAAGGTAAGGTAAGGTGCTGCAGTCAAGTATAACACTATCATGGCTGTAGAATGCAAATCCAATGAATGCAAATTGTATTGGTTAACTCATATTGTGCTGTTCAAGGCTGTCTCTAGGCCAGTATTGTTCACATAATGCTCTGTCATCAACAGGCATCAGGTAATAAAGGTATATTGATGAGATAGCCCACTTCATGAGCTGATATTGTTTGTTGACTACACAGATATTTCAAATCACTAACAATAAATTGTGTATACCAGTAATGTTTATACTGATATATAGCATACCTACTATCTGTGTTATGCTTGTATTTCATGCATGTGTGTTCTACTGTCACTGCAGTCTAGTGTAACACAGTAGTAGTACTACAAGATCATATTTTGATTCCAGGTGAGCTCTAGGCAAATATCAATCAGTCAGTAATCAGCAGTGACTTAGTAGCTCAGTTTGTTAAATGCTCTGTATATAGTCCATTTTGCCACACTCAGACCAAAGTTCATATCCAGTGCTATGTAGCACTAAATATTACAGTATCAGTCACTTAATGCTTACAGATTCTCTCTCCACAGGAACTACAGGTAAATGGGTGAGGTAGCCCACATTATGAGTAGATAATTGTACGTTTAGATATTACAGACTGTTAAAATCATTAGCAAGAATGTGTTCATCAGCAATGTTCAGTCAGATATAAAATGTGTAATCCCGGTATGGCTGTATGCCTGGAGTGTCTGTTAAAATTTGCTGCAGTCAATTAATACATCCTATGCAGATGTCCCCTGCAATCACTGCTATTGGGTTCTATTTTCATGCCTGCCTACCAAGGCATGACAGCTGGTTAGTGCCTGTACTGTACACATACATGATACTCATGTGTCAAGATTTTACGTTATGTAATTAATAGTGCATAATCCATCTGCCACAGGATTACCATGGAAATGATTACCTAGACTGCAAAGTATCACCAAATCAGCCCACAGAACACCTTGGTAGTTATATAGGTCCACCTGATGTGCAAGAGTTCTGTGTAGTTGTGTACCCACAGTTGTTACTGCTTGGCCCATAGTGTCCCATGCAAATAGCTTGAGAGGTATGTACATGCTACTTTAGCTATAGGACACTTGCAGTCACTATACACATAAACAAAATACAGACCCATAGAGTAGATAGTAGTACTGTTGTCAAAGAAATAACCGGAAATTTTATTAACAGACTGTTTTTCTCTCTCTCTCCCCACCCCTAATCTTTATTTATTTATTATTGTTATTTATTGGTTATGGTTTACTATTAACATATGTTGTTACATTAACTGTATGTTGGGACATGTTTTTATTATTTGTTATGTACTATAATGGTTGTGTATTAACATATCTTGTTAAATTATCTATTTTTTGGCCTTATGCTGTAACTGTTACTGGTATGCTGTTAACATACTGACTGTTCTGTTATTTATTGTTGTGTTTCACATAATATGCATTGATATATAATTGGGTTATTTCCAATGTTGTGCCATGCTGTTATTACTAACAATGATTTGTTCACAACTAACCTATACTTATTACTATACCTCCATTACTACAGCATATCTTGGTAGGCTGGTTCCAAGTGATCTGCCTACCTTGCTTCAACCAGCCATGGCACAGGGTCCTAGCACATCTGGGACCCAGACTGGTGGTGCCCCCTCCACTGCCTCGACACCACCTGTGGTGTCGGGTGGGACCACCTCAGGGGACAGGGCCTGGCCTCCCCTTGGAGCATTGGTGGTGATGGGGCATTGTCACCCAGTCTGAACTGCCACTCATTGTGTGCATAATTGCATCAGAGCTATGAATGCCGCCTGCACCGGATTGAGGGCATGCTGGCCAACCTGGTGGGGCAGCCTTGCCCTGTTATCCAGCCTCCAGCACAGCCACCCTCTGGGCCGTGCAGGAGCAGTGTAGACAGTCCCATGGGTGAGGACATGAATCATACTGCTGCCGTCTGGAGGCACATGCGACTTGGATTCCACAACATCCCCCCATCCAAGGTGTTCACCCACCTCATGTGCCACACACTGCCCCTATCTGCTATCTTGTCTGCATGCAAATGCATCCTCTCCAACCCAACTTACCTCTCCACATGTACCTACAACATTCCACTCTCAGTATACTAAAAAAAAAATAGGCACATATCCCCCCAAAAAATATCGCCCCATACAAAGCTCTCCATTTCACACAAGTGACCACTGGACACAAGTAATTTGGACCAGTTTCTTGACAACCCAGTTATGTTGTCCTCACCCCTCACTCTGGGGCTTGAGAGTTCAAATCCATTTACAAAAATTTGTCAAAGTGCACAGCTGTTGCTGTACAAGAAATGGATAGCTATGGGTCTTTCCTACACCCTTCCTGCACATCCCTATCTGCCTTTCACTATGATTTTCCCCCTGCATACCCCCATTTCACCACTTTCCTATCTCCCCTTTTTCTTTTCTTTATATTTTTTTAGCATGGAGCTGCGTGGTATGCCACATAGTGCAGCTTTGCTTAGCTCAATTAAATAGGGCTGTAATGAGTATATGTGTTTATAACATTGTAGGTCACATGTACAAACTAAACACCTCTGCCATGTTTCAAACCCAAGCCCATCACACCTGCAGCACACTGTATTAACCCACCATGCCACACAGATCTTAATTAAGACAGTTGTTTGCATCAAAACATAGTGTTTGCCACTTACAGCCATTAGGCATGTCTCAGCAGAGCAGGTAAATGTGCCCTTGTATCAGCAACATGTAGAAACACACCTGCTAAGGCAGCAATGGCAAAGAACATGTTCAGCTTGGACTCTGGTGCAAAAATACAGCCATAGAAAGCCAGGCACATACTGACAGATGCAGACAATGTGTGTCACAGCCTATATATCTGCACATATACCTTGCAAATACACCTGCTGCAGCAGTGACTCAGTAGCTCAGTCTGTTAAATGCCTTGCATGTAGTGCATTTTGTCACACACAGTCCCAGGTTCAAATCCAGTCTTGTGTTGCAGTGTAATTACATTATTGTGAAGGCAGCAATTAATGACTGAATCATGCAATCTTTATTCGCACAGGTCACTGCTAATTAATTAACTACTATCCAGTTTTTCAAGTCAAAGGCCTACAGGTTGGGACACACGGCACATATCCGTATAACATAAATATATGTCACCTATATTCTGTTAATGGCACTTTTGCATAACAGATGTACCTTAATCACATGCCTCGACTGGACTGTAAAGGGTACCCTTACCATGGCTCTGCCACAATGACAGGGCTGACACAGCTGTCACAGTTACATGTACAGCCTGTTGTCCTCCAAAGTGTTCGCATTCCCTTCTATCTGTTCTAGGCTACAGCAGCAACTGAAGCCTGTAGCACACACACCTGTATGTAAAAGGAGCTACTACACCCCTACTATACCTCCCAACCCCATAGTCCAAGGGATCTGGACACAGACATACTTAATGGGGGGAAAGGTCCAGAGATTGGGACATGTTTCACAGTTTGCTCCTACATTGATAGTAAGTTGATACAATAACATCTATTGCATTAGCATGCATATTCAGAGGGGTATGAAGTCTGACACTCATATGTGTGTCTTCCATTACTGACTTCAACCCATAATGTTTGCCAGTGAATTGCCAGATAACCACAGTGTCATGGGACACTGACCACACATACTGCATAAATCTGTACAGTTAACAGTTATGGTACCTGCCCTTTGTGATGCTGTAGTCTCCACACCTCAGTAATGTCCATCATAACAGCTAAGAAAGGGGCCCAAGTCTACATGAAGGCCTTATATATATTGCACTGTGGTAGCATTTGTCTGGCAGTGGCTGTATGACACATTAATGGGTGTTTGCCCATAGGGAACACACCACAGTAGACTGCAGTGCTGGGTGTAGGAAGATACAGCATAATCTGTCATGGGCACAGGGACATAACCCAGTATTGCTACTATCTTGGTGGTATCCACACACGTAATTTGTTGCCAGACTGTGGGGTATGACGTTTGAGGGAGCAGTGGATATTGCAGGCCATTATGGGTGTGCTGCATCTGTACATAGTGGACGTCCATGTATCTGCTCCAGTAATGCGTTCCTCTTTTGTTGTCTTTTAGGAACCATGTACCGCAGAAGACATGACCCCTTCTCAGATGCGGAGAATGACATAATAGTGGATTGACCAAGACAACACCATCAGATCTTGTTGTCCAGGGAGAGGCATAATTGGGAACAGCAGACAGCATTGTGGGCAGACCTTGTGTGGGATGTCAATCAGATTGGCCAACAGGACAGGACCTGTGAGCAGGTCTGACACCAGACCATAGACATGCTGAATGTTGCACAGATTGATGTTGCTAGGAATCATGCCACCACTGCTGGATGGTCTAAGGCAGAACAACCACTGTTGGCCACAGACGAATTTCTGGTGAACGTAGGAACACACAACAGCTTCCAGGCATCCATCACAGCATGCATCATGGAGATGGGTGCCATAATGTCCACAGCAGAAGAGTGCCCTGGTAAGCGTAATGTGTTCACCAGTGTAATACTGTCTCAGTCATTGTGGCAGGCTGTACATATCTGTACATGGGTGTTAGGTCTATCCACATGGGGGGGGGTGTTTGGGTTTACACACAGTTGTGCACACATACTCAGAATGTCAGAAATACAGCCAGTATCACAGTAACTGCTGTACACGTGGATACATGCACATATTACCTTGCAGTGCTGCAATATTTGGTGGTGCTGACAATACCTCTTCCTCACCTTTTCATAGGTCCGTCATGTGTAGCTCATGTCCATGGTCTTGTACCTGGTAAGTGTGATACTGTTTTTTATGGATCATATATACCCTATGAAAGTTAAGGGCTTCCATATTGCCCTATGTACAAATGTTCTGTTTAGCCAGAGTAGTATATTTGTATGTTCCATTCTGGAACAGTTAACTACAGGTCATAGACTGATTAGTCACTGTGTATTTGAATGACCAATAACTCATTTTTACTTATAGTTATGAGTGGCTTCACAGCTTGGTATACATGACACAATTACTCTAAGATACCTGTTCAAACACAAAAGGGAGATGGTACATACCTCAGGCAGTTACAGTTGTACAGGTTTAACATTCTCAAGGTAAGTATACTGGGTTTTATGTGTAGTTCTTTCACATATACTGTCATATTGCATACCTTACAGGCAGATTATACTGGCAACTTTAACTGGATGTGGCTGAAGTGCGTACTATAAAGGCCTGGACTTGTCTGTGTATGTTGGTGTGAGGTTGTCTGTCATGCATGGGAGTGGAGATGAGAAGGTGTGAGACTGGTAATGCAGTTGTGGATCCTCATCTGTATGAGTCTGTGTGGATTACCATATATAAAAGTGCAGGTAGTAATGTACCACTTTTTTCTTAGTTTTCACAGGTGACCGGGGGGGGGGTTGGAGTCTGTCCCCTCACAACTTGATGTCATCAGACTCTGATGATCATGGCAGCCATAGTGAGGCACAGGTGGGGTTGTTGGGGGCTGAATCTGTCCCAGAGGTTGACATCCCTCTTCTGCACCCATTGTTACTGACACTTTCAGTATGCCCACACATACCCACTCCCCAGAGGCCACAGATATTGGACAGAGGGTGGTGACATTGAACAGGACACTGTGGCAAGTGTGGTGTCAGTGAGTGTAGACATTGGCTATAGCCAGAGAGCTTGTGAGGTCCCACACAGGCAGATTGACAGGGGTGCTCATAGGAGAACTGCTATCCACCCACCACCTGCTGCAGATGTCACATCACGGGTCACTCGGCACATGTTTCGGGCTGTCATGGAGGCACAGGCATTTTCTGAATGCAACACCAGATGGAGGCTTAGGGTTATGGATGTAGCACAGTCTGACATCCATGACTGCCTCCACTGCATTGAAGACACCCTCAATCAGTTTACTTATGCAGTGGACAGATGGTGGCCTAAGACAGTGTCTGTCTTGGACCACACATTGTCTGTGCTGGAACATCTGGTTGGAATTGGGCATCAGACAAGTGGACGTAGGTCAGCAACACCATCTGCTGAGTGTCCGCGTGGCAGTGCACAGTCACGCTCCCATAGTGGCAGTACCTTCAGTGCTGCAGAGGTCAGTATGCTGTCCACAGCATGTTATGGGCATGTGGTCCTGGGCAGTCCCATGGGGGACACAGCCCCAGCAGACAGCAGTCACCATCAGGTACTAACACCGCATCTGACCTTGGGCATGGTGGTGTCAGTGCTATTCCTGGCAGAGCCAGTTTCCATATTCATGGCCAGAGATGGTAAACTGTCCACTCAATCATGTTTGGTCCACATCTGTTCAACATACACATGTGTAGGGCTAGCACTGAGCTTGAATGTGTACATGTACACACTCAAACACCACTGTCACATGCAGGTCACCAACAGACACACACGGCACCTCTCCTATGATACCTGTGCAATATCTCTGCCATCCATGCCATCGATGCAGGGAAATGCTACTATGTGTCTGATGCACAGGGTGTCTACATTACTTGACATGTACTCGTGTAGTGCAGTATTGTTTTCCCATGTCACTTGTTGTGGGCCACAAAAGGTAATGTATGCTGGCTTGTGTCATGACTACATATCATACTTTGAGTGTCTTGATTGCATGGTGTTGGACTGGAGGTAGTGTTACAGACTGACAGGTGTGTCACGGACCTGTGTATGTTTCTGTTCCAGGAGTCTGAGGGGATAAACTATGGACACACGGTGGCAATACAATGGCACAAGATGGCATGGCAGCACAGCAGAAATATGATGTCAGCAAGGTACGGCAGTATACGTGCATGGCTCCCTAGGTGCATATCTGTAGAACAGTATGTCAGGGACAATGGGTGCGGTCAGCGTAATCATGCATTCATACTTTGTGATAAGGTCTGCTACTCTTGCCACATGTCACCTGGGTTTTCTGAACTTACACATCTAGATGGTGTGGTGATGGAGTTGACACACCTACAAATATCCTGTGTCAGAGTCAGACAGGTGGCAGACATCAGTTATGATTATGTAGAGAAGGGCAATTTAGGGACAGCAGCTAGTCACAGGGCCATAAAACGCATAACCATTGCACAGAGATAGCCCATATGGGCATGTCCGTAGTGCTGCAAGGGGATATATTTACACAGACACACAAACACAGAGTTGGCTGATGTGAGATTAGAGCTCCTACCTATTATTACACACTATAGCTTGCAATACTTATCGCATATGCCACAGGTTATGTCTGTTGTGTATGTCATTGCGGGCACAGTACTTGTGGAGTATGCAAAGTAACATTGTGTTGGGCAGCATGTGTGGCCTGCAGAGTGATATTGCTTGGTACTGTTATTGTATCTAGTGTCCTAGGAGTGGGATACCTGTTAATATCTCTGCTATGTGTATACACTTACTAGTATGGCCATATGTGGCTGGTTGCAGTTAGATAGGCAAACATGTGGCCAGGGAGAATATGGTCCGTCCAAGGCATGCATTGAAACTGTTGTACATTACGACACCTGCTTACCTGTGTCTGTCTGTCTATAAGGTGACATTCTGCAGGCACAGGGGTCTGTGGGTGAGTGAATTATGTACTACTGTGGCTTTGTTCTGCTTCCTTTGGACAACAGTTGTGATGTGTATGTGCAGATAACCTCAGCATTCCGAGGGTATGTGGGGACATTCTTACATCCCCACACACACACACACACACACACACACACACACACACACACACACACACGTGTGTGTGTGTGTGTGTGTGTGTGTGTGTGTAACAGGGATGTCTCTTTAAAAAAAGAATGTTGCTGTGTGTGTACGTTATGTAAATGTGTTACATAGATATATGTGGAGAGTCTATGCATCACTGTAATTTATATAGTGATATATATATATATATATATATATATATATATATATATATATATATATATATATATATATATATATATATATATATTGGTATCATATGCATATGTGATACTAATCATGTGTGAGGGGGATAGGGACAGTCAGATATGTATACGTAGCTGTATGTATATACAGACATATTTCCACAGATCTTTGTGAGGAAGAGGCAACAGACTTGTGCTCAAGTTAGCTAAGTGTAGGAGCATACCCAGTAGGACTGTCTACTTACAAGGTGACTCCAGGCCACAACTACCTGTACTCCGGTCCGCGATTTTGTGTGCTGTAGACATTGGCTGCTGCACCTGTTTCTGCAGTACAGCACTTCCCTGAAATTGTCAAAGGCATTCCCCGGCTATGTGCTTTACTTAATATGTGACTGGGGTACATAATGTAACACCACACACAGGGTGACAGTCTGCATACCTCTCACTGTAAATGTTTTTTGCAGAATGTCCGTCATTTTGCCCCATATGCCTGGTCTGTTCCTGATACATTTGTGGCTTTCAGGTATAATATTATATAATGCAGTCACTGAATTGTAGTAACTACTGACATATTTAAGTAACGCCCTTTATATCTT
Organism: Protopterus annectens; assembly: GCF_019279795.1. Lineage (NCBI taxonomy): Eukaryota > Metazoa > Chordata > Ceratodontiformes > Protopteridae > Protopterus > Protopterus annectens. Next base: position 1,372,876,194 of record NC_056735.1, on the reverse strand, counting down.
GCAGCTATTCTGTTCTTTTGCAACCTGCCGTTATACTAGTCACCTTCTAGGTTCATCAGCATGTGTAATGTCTGTCTGTAGTTTTGGCCATTTGACCCTCCATTCTCTCTGGCTTTGTCCCGCTGTCTTGCAATAACAGATTGAGGGGTAGGACAGTCTTTGGGAATACCACCATACAAGTACCTCACGTGCAAAAGATGTGGATGCTGTCAGATTCAAACCATCAACACCATCTCCCATGCTAAAGTCCCTATCTCAGTGAGCCATACCATCCTCCAGACAAAGAGGTATAATTCCTCACACAGTCAACAGCATACAGACATACAGTATCACCCCTGCATTATGTGACACATACGATGTGTGGCCAGGTTCTATGCCACAGTCCTGGAATTGGCTGGTCTGCTGATGTGTCATTGCAAACATACTGTTACAGCAGTTGTATGGGAACACTGGTGTGTTGGAGGTGGGGGAAGAACAGCACATGGTCTGCTGGCATAGACTGTAGTGCAAATATCATGTGACACAGTTTAACATCTCCCTTGACTACTGTAGTGAATATTCCAACCATCAAGTCTAGTGAATATTACAGAATACGTACTATTGGACTGAGTATCTGTAGTCCCATGTGGAGGTTACATCTTTTCAAATAGCCCACCATATTCCATTGCATACATGCAGCAGGTCTATACATATGATAGCATGTTATAGTACTCCTTACAAGTGCTATGTAGGTGAGTGACTTACCTTGCAAATGCAGCAGTTGGCAGAACTGTAGGTCAGGGCTGACTCTGTCTGATGATGCAGTACGGTTAGGTACAGGTTGTGTGGGTTGCCTGGCATATTTTTTACTATATGTGTGTGGGTCTGAGTAAGGTGTCAGTCCCTAGGTCTCTAGGTTGTCAGTGCATCTGCTATGCATTGTCTCTTGGCCAAGACCAGAGCACACTGGGCACACTTACATCTACCTACAGGGACAGCCTCAGGGGGTTCCTTCTTCAAGTTCCCCTGTGGATGTGGCTGTGGGGACTTAGGCACTGGTGGGGATCTGTGTATCCCTTCCCTTTGCTGATCCTGCTGCAGCTGTTTCCGCAGCATCATATTGTGTAGCATAGCATGTACTGTGAACATCTAGGCACATGTGGCTGAAGAGTACTGCAAGATTCCACCAGGGCTTTTGGATACTGGCAAAGACCTTTTCTATCCCCATAGTGCACTTTTTAGGCAATGCCAAACTGATAAACCTACTGACTTAACTGAACCTACGAAGGAATATCTGAAGGTTGTAATGCTCAATGCTAGAAGTCCTAAAAAGTAACTCCACTCCCTGTAAGTCTTCCTCTCCCTGACGTGTAGACATCTGTGTAGTAACAGAGACATGGTCTAAAGTCATGGCAAGTACCTCAGCAATGCACGGATATAATTAATGCCTTTCACACCTTTAGACTGCACAAGAGGGAACTAAAGATGGAGGAGTCTCAGTCTATATTAAAGACAATTTCACATCCAGACTAGTTAAAGTGTATGACCCACTGCAATTCATACATGTGCAACTCGCCTAAACAGGATGTTGCACCATATACTTGCAACATATAGGTCTACCTGGATGTCCCAGGAAACCCATGCTACCTACCTCAGTGTACTAGAGTCCCTCACCATTCAGTACAATACAATATTCATGGGGGATCTCAACTACCCCTCTAAACATTGGGAATCCTACATGACTTCTAATGCACAAGCTCAACAATTTCTAAACTTTTTTAATACCAACATCCTGGAACAGCTTATCCATTCTCCTACCAGGGGTACAAACATCCTTGACCTTGTACTCATGAACATGGGGGGGGGGGCAATGTTCCTCACCCACTGTAATATCTTCACTCATCAGACCTGACTATAAGGCAGTATTACTTGAAATAAAAATTAAATCCAGGGATCCAGCGAAAATAAAAACTTTTAGGAACTATTTCAAGGCTAACCTCTCTCTACTAAGCAATACATTGACTAAATTCCAAGCACCTCCAAACCCAATAAACACCATAACATATGCTGAGCTATTATAAAATCTCTGTACAGCCATATTGATAGCTGTATAGAGTCAGCTTTGCCCACTTGTATTAAGAATAAGACAAACTCAAAAGACAAACCACCCTGGTGGAATCACAATATCAATCGGTTATACAACAAAAGAAAAAAATTATTGGCCAAGCATAGCAGGAACAAAGCCATACATAATAAAAGCTCCCTGACCAATCTAAACAGGCAGCCAAGAGAGTCAATTAATAAAGGCTTATTTTGAAGAAAAAAATAACTTCTCCGGCAAAGGACAGCCACAAAGCTTTTCTACAGCTATGTCCACAACCTCAGAGGAAATACACAACAATGTGCAGAACTTATTGTAAATGTTCACCCACACTGAACCAGAGGCCATTGCCAACCTTTTGGCTGCCAAGGGCAGCTCAAATTTCTCCTCCCCCCAATAGTCCAAAGGAAATAACCACATACCACAATCCCCTCAGCCATTAATGGGGAACAGGTCATCAATGCACTTTCTAAGGCCAAAAACACTGCATCAGTGGGTCCCAATAAATCCCAAAATGTTTAATAAATAACACAAAACATGAGCTCTCTGGTCCACTTGAATCACTTTTCAGCTGGAGCCTTCAGTCAGGTTTTGTGCTCAAGGAATGGAAGATGGCTACAGTCATTCCCTGCAGAAAGGATGTCCAGCCTCTGATCTGGGTAAGTACAGGACCATAAGTCTTACCAGCCTCATATGTAAGGCCATGGAAAAAATCATCCTGGACATGATAAATGAGGGCATAGGTAACCTGCAAACACTGGACCCATCACAGTTCAGTTTGGTAAGGGGAGATCATGCCTATTACATCTGGTGGACTTTTTTGAGAGGGTCACCAAAGCACTGGATGAAGGTAAGGCTGTGCACACAGCCTAACTCAATCTGGCCAAGACTTTTGATACAATGCCCCACTCAGGCATTATAGACAAGCTCACTAATTTAGGTATACTTTTATCACCCACTGGGTATCCAACTGGCTCACTGATCGCACCCAGGATATCAAAATAGGTGAGGTCATCTGCACCAAGAGTTCAGTCACTAGCAGAGTCCCCTGGGCCTCCATACTAAACCTGTCCCTTTTTGGCATCTATTTCTGTTAAATGGAAGCAAATAGTAAAGGTTTATGGCTAAGTTTGCAGATGATTGCAAGCTGGGGGTTATCATTGGCTCCCCTGCAGAGACTAACATGCTTCAAGAAGGTCTGCCTCTGAATAACAAATGGTGCCAAAGTCATGGTCTTAAACTCAGTGCTAAGGAATGCATAATTGCACCCTTTGGGAAATCAACCTTCGCGGATAATTACCATGTTAATAATACACCCCTAAGAGTTGATCCAATGGTCAGGACTCTGGATACACATGTAGACAGCAGCCTTACCTCTGACTACCAAGTGGCCACAGTAGACAGTAAATCCCTTTATGTTGAGCAACTTATAAGTAAGAGCATGGCATCTAGGTCCAAAGAGGTCATTATCCCACTGTACTCCACACTTATCAGACCAATCATAGAGTACAATGCTCCCTTTGGTATGTACCTGGCCAGGCATATGCAGCAACAAGAGCGATGTCAGGGGTTCCTTACAAAAAGAATACAAGACATAACAAACCTGCCCTATACGGAGCACCTCAAAGCCCTTTCTGTCTACTCAGTCTCCTATACATTGCGGGGTGATCTATGCCTGGCTTACAAGACATCCACAAACCCCACATTTATGAATCTCCTACATATTTGTAAGTCAAAAAGTACCAGAAATAGAAGGTCTTGAGGGCCTGAATTTTGTCTGTGTGTATCTTAAACAGAACATGCTGGAGAGACAGATATCTGTCCCAGAGACTGCCCCTCCTATGGAACAGGCTTCCCATCCACATGAAGCCTATTATCCAGTTTAAGCACAACCTAGACCAGTGGATAGGGAACAGACAATTTATATCAGGCCTGGCACCCATGTCCCTTATGGGCAGAAGTAGCTTATAAATGTCTGTCTCTCAGTGTATTCTTCAGAAACAGAGCATCTTTATTCTTTCTGGAAAACTTGGCTAGGCTAAGAAAGCCCCCCCCCCCCCAGGTCATTAACCTAATAACAAGCTAGGAATCTGCAAGTGGAAAATATCTCAGTTTCTTCTTTATGTACCTTTATGTTCTTGTACCTTTCAGACTAAAGGTCTTTACTCACTGTGAGTTTGATAAAGGTGGTTTATTATCTAGTGGCAGCATACAGCAGAGGCATATGCAGTAACTCAACAAGATCCAAGCAAGTTTTATACTGAAACCGTCTCAAATAACAGTGCTGATAAACTGAACCAGACTAAATACCTAGACTTCTGTAGTTCTGTAGAATGGATTGTACTGTCTGTTGTAATCTTGAGCTCAGAATTATTCTGTTCCTATGGAATGGCAGAATCAAGATAAACTGCACTGTTTTTTCAGTAGTTTCTGAACTTCTACTCATTTCTGAATATCTGAACTGCTGAACATTTGACCTGACTACTGTACTCAGTCTTCTGAGTATCTCAGCTGCCTTCTGAATAGGAAGTATCTCTCATAATAATAAAATAATTTCTAACAAGTTCTACATGCCTCTTTAACCTCAGTTACCAGGACTTGTACCATCTAAACAAGATCTATTTCTGTACCAAGTGTTCCACACACTTTATTATCACTTTTCTTCCTTATCAGTGGTTTAGCCTGAAGGTTATTTCACTGAGATTCTCACTGAGAACTTACTGAAACTACATGTAAAGTGTAAACTGAAGATATAGGCCTGATTTAATAAGGCTGCATTTCTAGGCCTATGCAAAGAGAATACTGTATTTATATAGGACTTATTCTGGCAAAACCATATTTATGTGAACCCTATTCTTACAATTCCATTTTTTTAACTCTCCCCTAACCATTTCTGCAGCTTCTTATCTGTGTGCTTTCTATTTTTATCTCTGAACTGACCGCACCTGATATCCCTTTTCTTTTCTACCCACAACAAAAAAAGGGAGTATATCATACCCTCAACCTTTTTTGGCTCCCTAAAGGACCTGACTTGGTGGCCTCTCTACTTCTACCTAATCAGCTTAAACAGGAGCCAAGCATTTCCAGGCGAGGTGAAAGCATTATGGTCCATTCATTCCTGCTGGGAATCCCAATCAGCCCTCCATTCCACAGTGAGAGTCAGTTGGTAAAGAGTGGTCTAGATTACTGCTCCTGTGGGAGGACCTTCCATCCCCCATGGCAGCACCTGTCCCCCATCATCAGCTGTTCTGAGCTCCACTATTGCTATCTTCTGAGGAGAAGCATGCCTAGACCTGGTGAGTTCTTCCCATCTTTTGAGGATGAATGCACCCTGAGAGCATGGTCTCAGTAGGCTTGCACTCCACTGGGTGTAACATCTGGTGCTCCCATCAATTGTTACCCATCTAGAGAGCCACAACTGCCTCCGAGCCCTCAGGATGGGTGAGCCAACATCAGCTACTCAGTCCTCTCCTTCCTCGCCAGCTCCTGCAGGGGGTATCAGGTACGGTCTGAACTAATCCATAGGTTGCCTATGCTGTAGTCGGGGCTTTATCTTTCTATATCATCAAACTGGCATCACCCAATTGTTGAGGTAAACTAGTCATGACAGTATGCTGGCTGAACTCCAGCCTCTTCCATCTTCCCATCTGTCTGCCCTTAACCTATAGGTTCATAGATAGGTACTAGGCTATCAGCCCAAGGGCCTAAGTAAGCCTGTTTAATTATCCTCAGCCTCATACCCTTCCAAACAAATCAGTCACACACCTTTTCAATCTCCCAATTCCCATACTCTTTGGACTAATATTAGTGTGCCTAACTAAACTACAAGAAGCAAATCTAAAAACCTCATCCCCTCTGTTCTTGCCCTCAGTGCATCTACTCTTCCCACCAAATGTCCAGGTTACCAACTACTTTTGGAAACTGAAATGGACTCATTCAGGTGTTATTCATTTGGAAGAACATGCAAATGTGAGACACAAATGGGTGAGCATAAAAGAGTGATTAATCAACGGGTGACTGCATTTGTGGGAGTCACATTTGGATGAATTCAAATGTTATATAATGTAGGTGTGTTGCAGCATGCAGGAAAAGGAATGGCTGTTGAAAAGGTTATGGTTTTGAAAATGTGCAAGCCTGCATTATAGTAAGTACAGTGTATGTGAGAGCATTTATGGGTTATGATTAGGGTTAGGGTTAGGTAAGGGGATAGATTTAGTGTTGTGCCTGACTGGTGGTCTGGGTGTTCTGTGTCTTTTTGTCTTGATTAGTTATACCAGTCTGGAAGGGATCAACCACTGAAAATGCTTTGCCAGGAATAGTCTGCACCTGTCCCCTCTAAGCTTTCAAATATTGACCAAAACATTGTCTTCCCCCATTGTGCCTTTTTTATACAATGCCAACATGACAACCCTTCCAACAGCAAAACCAGCCCTAGGAAATTTAAAGGCATTACTGCTCAATGCCAGGGGTCTAAACAAGAGACCACTCCCTCCAAACTCTCCTTATCCTTGCAAATGCAGAAATGTGTGCAATTACCAACACATGGTTTAAAGCCACAGAAAGCACCTGGCACTGCAGAGCTACCATGTCTTCCACACATTTAGACAAGCTACTGCACAGCACACACTAAAGGTGGAGTTCTACCAATTTGCATCAAAAACAGACATATCTTTACAGAAGCATAGCTGGTTCAATCAACACTCTACCCCCTCAGTTCGTAAGGGAAAAAAGCACTTCCCTGTTGTAAGCTGATTGCAATGATCCATTTCTTACAGTTAGATCTACGCTCCCCCACGCTCTTCCATTAACATGAAAAAAAAACAGATGTTCCTTTTGCTGGTACACCAACCAGATTGCCAGATGCACAACATGCCCCTCTCTCCTATCCCAGCCATTCAGGTCCCCATTCTGTGCCCTGCCCACAGCCCTCCTTCAACTTATTTTATGAAAAGAAAAAGAAAGAAAGAAAGAAAGAAAGAAAGAAAGAAAGAAAGAAAGAAAGAAAGAAAGAAAGAAAGAAAGATCTCCTGTTTTAAACTGTATCAAAATGCTGCTACAATTTGTACCCTGCCTGCATGGACAGCTACAGCACTCAGATTTTAGTTAAAAAAAAAAAAAACTGTAGCAAGCAGTTGTTACAGCTTTGACCACTCATGGAGCGCTAGGGCGCTCAGGTTTGACCACAAATGCAATACTGTCTTTTAAAGGATGGTATTGCATTAAAGAGAGTGCAGGATAGGTTAATCACACCAACACTTTGTGCCCAGGCAGTTGCCCCTCTCACCCAATCCTAGCAATGCTACTATATCTCAGCACTGGTTAAACAAGATGACATGCAACAGCAGAGTCCCATACCATATCATTGCAAGCTATAAGTCTCCCTCTATGACCCAGGAAATCCAAAATACAAAGTTAACTTACCTGAGACACTCACCCAATATCATATTCATGGGTGACTTTAACTACCCCATTATAGAGTAAGAATCATACACGATCCCAGAGTTGCAGATCTAAAGATTTTTGGACTTTCTCAGCAGTAACACCCGGGACCCTTGCCAATGCTGGAGAATTTAGGAACTATTCTAAGGCAAACTTCCTTCTATTAAGTAATAACCTGGCAAAATTTAAAGCCCTTGTGTGGAATTGTTCACAGAGACCCTGTACAATCATCTTAATGAATACACAGAGATAGCTGTGACTACCAGAAATAAGCATAAAACAAACTTAAAAAACACCATGGTGGAATCCAACATCAATTGTTGTATAACCAAGAAAAGTAAATCATGGCAAAAATTAGGAACTGCAATGCCCAGCAGGATAAAAAACTCTCTCACCAATTTAACAGGAAGCTCAGATGGTAAATCAAGTCTACCTAAACCAAATTTGAGATAAAAATAGCTTCCCAGGTCAAGGACAATCATATGCCTTTCTTTAGCTATGTCTATAACCTCAAAGGCAGTAACACAACAATGTGTATAACTACTTGTAGATGGAGTCACCTACACTGAGCCAGAAGATACAGCATATCTACTGGCCATCAAATTCATCTTCAGTTTTACCCCCCCCCACCACAGCCACCCCTTCAGAAATACCCCTGAACATAAGCCACCCCCAACTATCATTAGGGAGAAGGTTCTCAATGCACTCTCCAAGGCCAAGAATACCAGACCAGTGGGCCCCACTAATATCTCAATATGCCTACAAAACAGCATGAACCATGAGCTATCTGAACCGCTAGAGTCACTATTTAACCATAGCCATTAGACAGACTTTGGGTCATGTGACTAGAGAACAGCAATCGTCTTCTCTCTCCACAAGGGCAAGACGTTTGTGAACTCTAGTAACTATAGGCACACATGTCTGAATAATCTCATATGCAAAACCATGGAAAGAATTTTCATGGAAATGATTAACAGTGACATATGAAATCTTCAGACACTGGATCCAACCCAGTTTGGTTTTCTCAAGGGCAGCTCTTGCCTACTCAGCCTTGTACACTTCTTTGAGAAGGTCACCAAAGCAATAGACAAGGGCAAAATGGTGCTTACTGCCTAACTTGACTTGACCAAGGCATTTGATATAGTACCCTATTTGGACATTATAGACAAACTCACAGACTTAGATCTAAACCCCAATGTGACCTGCTGGATAGATAGGTGGCTCTCATATAGGACTAAAAAGTTAGGCTAGGGAGACTTAGGATAGGGAGACCACCTCCCAAAAGAGGCTGGTCACTAGCAGAGTTCTTCTGGGCTGTATACTGGGTCTGCAGTTTTTTAGCATTTACTTATCTGAAGTCACAGCCGATGTCAAGGGCCTCTGGCTGACTACGTTTGCAGATGATTGCAAACTATGTACCATTATAGAATCCACACCGCCCCAAGGCACTAATATCTTCCAAGAAGGGTTGACATAGATAAATAACTATTGCCAGATCCATGATGTAAAACTCCATGCCAGGACATGCATAACAGTATCCTTTGGGAAGTCAGCTTCCCCTGGAAATTACCTCACTGAAAACACACCCTTAAGAGTAGACCCAGTAGTCAGGGATTTTGGATGCATGTAGACAGTAACCTTACTTTTGATCACCACATATCATGGTAGTAAGGAAATCATTCTATGTTGCACAACTTATAAGCAAGGGTATGACATATAGGTCCAAGGAATCACTTGTTGTTGTATCTTTCGGCTTTTCCTGGTTAGGGGTCACCACAGCAGAACTCCGGTCCACTAACGATTGGCAGTAGATTTTTACGTACTGAGTTGCCAGCCCTGATGCACAACCTTCAACGAAGGTACGCCCATTCATGTATGTCTCCACACAGAAGATGCTTTAGCCGAGAATCGAACAGGACAACGTCTTACTGTGAGGCAAAAATGCTACCACAGCACCACCACTGCAGTTGTATTTAGCCCCCATCAGGCCAATGACTAAGTACAACACCCCCTTCAGTATGTACTCAACCAGGCACATGCAACAACTGGAATGTCCACAAAGGTTCCTCATAGAAAGAATACAGAATGTAAACTATATGTCCTATGTGGGTCATCTCAAAGCCCTCTCTCTGTATTTTGTCTTCTACAGACTATTGAGTAATGATTTAAGTCTGGTATGCAAGGCATCCTTGGATCCCAGTCTGATGCACAAATAGTATCAGAATGACCCAGTCTAGGAAGTTAAACCATGCTTATGACATAAATAGGAAATGTTGGAGGGACAGGTGTGTGTCTCAGTCTCAGTACTTCTTCTCTGGAACAGGTTTCCCATCCACGTGCACCAGAGTTCCTCCTTAACCTATGTCAAGCCTAACTTGGACCAGTGGGTGGGGAATTGGAAATTCACCCCGTGTTTTTCACCCATGTCCCTAATGGACAGAGCAGTCCATAAATGTTTGTCCACCCAAGCCTTAGGGTACATATACCCCTTAAAATAATCTTAAGGAACCTAAGCTTGGCAGATGCATTTGGGATGCATGGCTAGGTTTAAAAAGTCCAGTGTGTTTGTTAGTCTAGTATATAACTATGAACATATGAACCTCTGTAAATGCAAATGCAACAACACAGGATACATTACATAGCTATAAAAACTCCCTTCTAAATGTAACTTCTCTCATCTACATACTATTTCCCAAGTTCTTCACTACTAACCTTATTGTTTCTACCTTCTGTAAATATGTACATAATTAATTCACCGTGATGTTGCATTGTGAATTTAAATTCCATCACTGGCAATCACAGTCAAGATTTTGTCCACGGACAGAGGCTATGGTGCTTGGAACTGTTCCACTGCCCAATCTAAAAATCCTAAACTTGAGGCTGGCCAGAGGAATGGCCTCTCGAGTCACACCACCAGTAGTAAACAGTTTAAAGTACAAACAGGGCAAACAAATATTAACCACACAGCCATTAAATAAATGCAACTCAGTACCAACAGCATGGAAGAAATATGCGCTGTTGCTGTGGGTATAGACATGTACCCTTCGCATCCATGAATAGGCTTCAGACTGAGCAGCTCAAAGGGCAGAGTCTCTGGCCTAAGTCCCCAGACCCTTTAATTAAGTAGTTTATTTATTTATTCATTTATTAGCTCATTTGTTTGTTTGTTTTATTGAGGTTTGTTTTATGGAGTAGTAAACAGATCCACAATGGACTCATTTCAATCACTGCTTGAGAAAGTTACAGTGCACATGTGAAAGGTAAAGCAATAGTTATAGAAAATAGTATAAAGTGCAGTGTCAGTCAATCAGAATACAATTATACATAGTTAAGAGTAATGAAACTATGAAATTATCTATACATAATATATATATATATATATATATATATATATATATATATATATATATATATATATATATATATACACACACAGAGAGAGATACACACACACACACACACACACACACACACACACACACACACACACACACACACACACGCCATTCTGTGTTTCATTTATCATCTGTCAAGGTAAGATATGTGGTCCATGGAGCCTTTTCAGGCAAAACACGGAAAAATGGTGAACAGCAGTGTCATAAAATGTTGCAGTACAATCAATGATATAGTACATTTAGTTGTCAAAATAACATTCAGAACAGTAAAGCAGCATTTGTAACAAAGTAAAGACCAGCATTTCCATCAAGCCATTAATAAAAAAAAAAAAAAAAACACATGAAACTTGGCTCCCTCTAAAGGCTAAGCAATATCTCACAGATAATGCCAGTAAATTGGCTGCTAGGTCATACGTAGGCTCTTGTCTTCAGCACACATCTTCAATTCTTACTAATTTTAACAAAACTGGAAAAAATGCAATTAGAAACATGCTATAACAAAGTAGCTAAATTTGTTGCAAACTCTCCATACAAAGCTCATCACTGCACTGCCTTAAGAGAGATAAACTGGTGAGAGTTACCCGATTACTTATACTATTCCTAATTAGTCTTAGGTTCATAGGTTGATACTAGGCTATCTGCCCTAGGGCATTTATAAGCCTAGCCAGAGTGTGTTTGGCTTTCGCCACCCTTTTAGATTAGTTGACTGTGCCTCTGTATAGTAGGTCACAGAAGGTAGCCCTTTTAAGGTTAGTTTACTGTACCTCTGTCAAGTAGGGACACAGAAGAGATCTCAGGGGTAAACTTACGATCTCCCATCCACTCGTCAAGATTTCTCTTGAAGAGGGTCAGTGAGGGGCTCTGCCTAACATGGATTGGGATTTTGTTCCAGAGTGAGGGGAGCCTCTGGGATATGAATCTGTCCCTCCAGCATGTCCTATTTATTTCTGTGCTGAGGTTCAAGTCCCTGGAACATGTAGCTCTAAGGGATTTGGATTTCCTGAGGTGAAGCATGTCCATTAATTCTGGGTTAGACATGGCTTTATACGTCAGACACAGATCGCCTCTGAGTAGGCGGTACGCAACTGAGTACAGCTGGAGTTTCTTTAGTCGAACTGCATAGGGCATCTGTTTGAGTCCCTTGATCCTCTTGGTGAGGTACTTTTGGAGTCTTTCCAGTTGCTGCAGGTGTTGGGTAAGGTACATCCCAAATGGGGCATTGTATTCAATTATGGGCCTGTCAAAGGAAAAGTATACTTTAAAAATGATCAAAACACGGTAGGTTCAGGTTAAGGCACTTTAATCTTGCAGCAAAGAGACAAAAACGTGCTAATACAGAGTTTGTCTAACCAGAAACAGGAAATGCATTCATTTTTATAGGTTATCAAATTAATCCTGTCCTACCATGCTGACTTAATGAATTACCACCTTTTGGTCATCATCTGCTGACCATCTTTCCCATGATTTTCTGCTGATTTAAACAAATTTTATGTGAAACATCCTGAGGAAAACAACATGGCCTTGGTTACTTTCAGTTAGATACTTGTTATGTTACATTCAAGATACTATAGATAAATCGAACACAGTGCTAGCAGTTCATTTCTCTAATAAGCCTTTGTCTAACTTATCTCTAAACTACTGCAGCTGCAGAGGTTCCCATCCTCTGAACAAGGCTGCCTGTCTGGAATCATTACATTTATTCAATGGTATGTTATCTATTCATATGCTTCTGACCTAGTAGATTAACACCTGCTTCTCAAGTACATTTCCACAAGGCATAAACAAGAATATTGCTGTGCTAGCAGTTACTAGGTCAGAGGGCAACTTGCAAGTTTCAGTAAGCATACTGCAGTTTCAATAAGGCATATTTTGGTCTCATATGAAACTCAATTTGTATAAATCACAGTGCATAAGGAAATAGAATGAAAAGCATATTAAAAACACTCGATTATTAATTTGTCATTAAGCATACACATATTAATACATATTTTTCTAACAGGGCCTGATAAGTGATGAGTAGAGGGGTACAATGACCTCTCTTGATCTAGATGTGAACCCTTTCGTGATAAGGTGGGCTATATAGAAGGTCTTTCTGACCACTTTGGCAATGTGATTGTCAAAGGAGAGATTGCTATCTACTTGGGTCCCCAAGTCCCTAATTACTTCTTCTGTACTTAATGGATTATCACCTATGTGGTAATTTGTGGGCACTTTGTTTTTCCCAAAGGGGATGACTATGCACTTTTTAGCATTTAGCTTTAGGCCATGGCTCTGGCACCAGTTATCCATCTCTGTGAGACCCTTCTGGAGGATGCTTGTGTCAGCCGGAGAGACAATTATGGCACCCAGTTTGCAGTCATCTGCAAACTTGGTCAGCCATAGTCCACCCGTGTTAGCCTGTACCTTGGAGAAATATATATCGAACAAGAGAGGTCCCAGGACTGAGCCTTGTGGGACGCCACTTGTAACTGGTTTAGAGTCTGACATGACACCTGCTATTCTGACCATGTGGGTTCTATCCCTGAGCCAGTTTGCAACCCATCTTGTGACATAGGGGTTGATATTTAAGTTGGTGATCTTATTTATGATGCCCGAGTGGGGTATTGTGTCGAAGGCTTTTGCGAGGTCCAGGTAGGCTGTGTGGACTACCTTCCCTTCATCTATGGCTTTGGTAACTGTTTCAAAGAAATTGACCAGGTTCAAGAGGCAAGATCTGCCCTTAACAAAGCCGAATTGGGTAGGATCCAGTGTCTGGAGGTTCCCAATGTCTTTGTTTATGATTTCCATGATGATACGCTCCATAGCTTTGCAGACCAGGCTAGTCAGGCTTATAGGGTGATAGTTTCCGGGGTCTGTTGTGGCACCACCTTTGTGGAGTGGGACCACTGTTATTGTACGCCATTCCTTGGGTAAATAACCTGTAGTAAGGCTGAGATTGAACAGTGACTTTATATGAGGGTTTAGTTCTTCTTGGAGCTCGTGTAAGACACAGCCCGGGACACCGTCTGGTCCCACTGATGCTGTGTTTTTTGCTTTGGAGAGGGCAGCTCTCACCTGTGCATCTGTGATCTCAGGAAGGCTACACTCTGTTGGTATAGACATTTGCTCTTTTGGGGGGGAAGGGGGGAAGTTTGCACTGAACCTTTCTGCCAGGATGTTGGCAATGTATGTGGGTTCAGTGTATTTTTTGTCATTTTGCACTAACTCAGAGCATATCTGGGAGTTGCCTCCCAGGTTCCTGACATAACTAAAGAAGGCCTTGTGATTATCTTTAGTGTCTTGTGCAATTTTTCTTTCAAAGCTGGCCTTAGATGATTTTATGAGGGATCGTAGTTTCTTGCTAGTACTGATCAGAGATGCCTTCCCTTTTTGGGATTTTGCTCTATCATGTAGTAGCTTTCTCCTTCTGTTGTATAGCTTATTTATGACCAGGGTCCACCAGACAGGTCTCCTGCCTTTGGAGGAGTGAGTCTTGGTTTTATTTGGGATAGCATGCTCCATGCATTCCTTTAGGTGTCCATAGAATGCTTTGTTAAAGGATTCTGCGTTTTTGGCCGTATTTTCCACTGGCCAGGGGGCTTTGAAGGATTCCACCTCGGTTTTGAGAAGTATGAAGTTTGCTCTTGACACACAGACTTATCTGTATGCCTGAAAAATACTCTGCACTCCAAAACATTCTCCAATAATACTCTTGTATCAGAGATCTGTGCCCTAGCAACCAGTCCTTCCTGTTTACAATTACGTCAATCAACAAGCCATGGAACTCCTTAGACTCCAACTATGTCTCGGAATTATGGAATTTTATCCTGTCACACTCAAGCTGACAGACACGTTAATAAGTTTCAAAACACAGCTTAAACAGTGCCTAAACATCTAGCTTTGTACATGTTTCACACCCGGATAACTTTACCAAGATAATTACCACAACTGCATGGCTGCTTCTCGCAGAGCATCCTTGAAGGCATTTTATGCAGAGAATATTTACCTTATTCTTCTCTCCTCCCTTCTTACCAATTACCTCCTCACCATCCAGCCCTTTCTTCTCCTTCACACCCCATCCACTTTTTCAGTTTCACTAACTAACCCCCTTGGGGTTACTCACCCAGTTTGCTACTATTTACCTATTCTTATTCTTTAGTTACTTCTTTTTTTTTTATATTAATTCCTAAGAATAGTTTGCTTTTCAACTCTCAACATTTGTATAAACAATATTCATACCTATCAGTTACAATACTTATATGTCTTCACTGCATAAACTGAATTAATATTATGTGAAACATTTCTAAAATTTGTGCTAAAATTTCATGTCAGGATATTTGGAGTTAGCTGTACTATTGTGCAAATGCATGATCTGTTTAACTATATCCTAAACAATTCTGTTTCTAAGTTACAATTTTTGTAAATATTAATTTTATGTAAAACATTTTTGCTATCAAACTAGTAGGACAGGTGAGGTCACATTCATGAAGTGGAAGGTTGCTAAAATAATCACATCCAAAGCACATACACCAATTAGCAACCACACTGTATCAGTCAGTAGAAAAACTGTATCAGATTCTCTACAGCAAGCACATATCAACCTCTGAGCACTAAAATCATAGTGCTGGCCTTTAAATATCACAGCAAATGGTTGTTGTTGTTGCTGTTTGTCTTTTGGCTTTTCATAGTTAGGGGTCGCCACAGTGGAACTCCGGTCCGCTAATGATTGACAGTCGATTATCATGAACGCCAATAATATCACAGCAAATGGTAATTGATACAAATGCTTATTTTTTAAGAATAGGAGGTTTTTGGATACCAAAACCTACATAGTGATAAACATTCTGTGTAGGCTTAGTTTAGTTATTTAGGGATGTGTATGTATTCCTTCAAACAGGTCTTTTTTTTTTGGTTATTAAGAAGATCAGTAAATCTTTGATAAACAACAATGATCTAAGGGAAAATTATACCACTGTGGTTAATAAATCAAACAGTTAAGAACTGTGACAGTGAGGGATGCAAACTGAGGATATCTACAAAGCAACTGACAAACAATGCCAAGCCCAGCCTTAAGACAGACAGGGAGGGAGGGAGGGAAGGTGGCAGGAGTTCTGTGTCTAACCAGATGGGAAAGACAGGCACCCCGACCAATCATTTCAGAATAACCTAGGAATGGGCAAGTACTAACATGACAGCTGTTATATCATCTGTGAGGATGTGCAGTGCACTTATTAAAGGATACCATGAGGGCCAAGTTTCATTTAACTGAGCATGTGCACTATACTTCCACATAACTGGCAGTTATTAAGATCGTGGTATGTACAGTGAGCACATGCACTGTGATACCACATAACTAGTCTCATTTAGTGATACTGTTATTTTGGTAGTGGGTGCACACTTTATGTAAACATTTTACCAGGTCAGAGTATTCAAAACAAAGTTGTGTAATTTATCAGTTTTAAAGCTTCTGGAGAGTTTAACATGCCCCTGTTATAAGGGGCTATTAAGGAACCCCATAACTCAAAGTAAGGAGTGCAGAAGACTTGCATTTAGAGTGCTCCTTTACAACTTTGTTTTCCAGAACTGGGGCAGACTGACTCCCTGACATCCCCCCCACCTCCACACATGCATAACACCTCCAGCACCAGAATCAAAATTGTCCAAGATACACTTAGAAAAGATGAGAGCCAAGAACAGTAGGGTTGAAGATTTGTAGTTCAGAGTGCTCAGCTATAACTTCTTGCTCCATCAGTATCAGAAAGCTGGCACTTCTCATGGCTTCAAGGATGGCATCAGAATCAAACCCACCATGTGACTCAAAACCAGAAAGATTCAATATGAAGATGCCATTGGACAGAGAGTCTTGAATGCAGAAAAGGCTTTGTAACTTTCATCCAGATTTCAAATGTTTGGACAACCAGGCCAGTATGAAAATCTTGGCCTCCAACTCAGGCTACAGGACTAATACAAATGACAGAATCCTAAACGCCAGTAAACTAGATGCAACCCTTAGTGTACCTGTTGCGGGTTCTGTTATGCAATCACTGAAAATAGGTTTATCTGTTTAAAAATAAACTGTGAGACCTGCATGTTTGTTGTTATTGTTAGTGAACTGGTCATATGTAAAGAGAAGCAAGCGATTGTATTTCAGCAATAGAAACACTGCATTTAGCACAGTTTAGCTGTACGGACCCCCTCCACTTAAATATGATTTTATCTTTGAAAAAGTGTGTACGGTTAGAGTCAATTTTCCTTTTCATTAATTAAAATGAAAACATTAAATTTCATTCATTAAAATAAAATAAAAACTTCCCCAAGGCCAAAGTGCTTGTGATAAATGATCAGCCTGCGGATGGTGTGAGGCAGGTAGTGGAGAAATACAGACTTAGACAGACTAGAAAGAGAAGACCAGAAGAGATGTACCATATCAATATTATGAAACTATGGAAGGATGTACAAACCTATGTAGTTAGTATAGCAGCAAAGACTAGAAACTTTAGTGAAGAAAGAAACTGATCTGTATGCCTACAATCCAGCTAGGTGTTCCATTATCGAAGATATTGAAACAAGAACTAAAAGAGTTTCTGTTAAGAAACAGGAAGTGTTTCAGAGCTGTGTGTTCGAACAAATCTGAGTCACCATCCTGTTAAGATTATTCCATGAGAAAAGACTAACATAAATCCTTGCAGACTATCAGAGCCACAGAAAAAGGCTACAAAAGAAGTAGTAAAGAAATGGCTTCAGATAAGAACACTGGAAATGTCAAAAAGTGAGTGCAACAGCCACATAATGTTAGTCCCAAAAACTAATGGAACCATTGGGAACGGTTGTGATTTGAGGAGAATGAATAACATGTCAGACTTGGACAGTTGCCCAAGGCCTGGCATTTACAAAATAGAGGAAAGACTGGAGAAGGCAAGAACTCCATTAACTTCAAATCAAAACAAGCAAAACTATTGAATGTAATACAAATCCCAATACCAAACAGGAGCAGGACCCAAAAACTTTAAATCGAGTAGCTCTTTCAAGTAGTTTATTGTAAAATTGAAAACACAATCCACATAAAGCGCTTTTTGTCTTCTGAATGTAAAGACTTCTTCAGATGTGAAAAAATACTAAAAAAATGGTTTAAATGTCGGTTCTACGAGTCATATGATCCCAGTCACCCAATAAAATTACCGGGGGATGTAACCTTTAAACAAAGTTACAAAACTCGGTACATGGTAATTTTTACAAGGTCACATTCCACTCCTTACATATATTTACTGACCATACATCTTGTGCTATACTACTTCTACTGATGACAACTTAGCACACAGCATACATTTGAAACAAAGTTGTAAAATTGTAATCTTAAAATAAGTATAAATAAATTTAAGTAAATTTTCTATACATTATATTTTCCTTTAGATGCAAAGGGTCTTCTTATCTAAAGCATCTCTTGATTTTATCTGTTAAAAGCCCTAAAATATATGTTGTAACATACAACCCTATATTTTTACAATATAACCTACTCACAATTTTGATGTTTACATATATCTGCACATTTGTATTTGTACACACAACTGTAGTGAATCTAATACTTCATAAATCTAATAGGGTACAAAAGTTCATGTACAATACATAATAAAGAACATGAGTGTGTTTTTATATACATTCTATTCAATCACTACATTCTACTGTGAGTGTTCGTTTACCTTTCTAAGGCCTTTAGTTTAAGCACACAGGCAATGGTACACATCTCATTCAAACCCAGGTTATTATATGCATTTGTTAAAATCTGCCAGTACAACTCTCTGACTTCAAGCATTAATGCACTGGGACCACCTCTTGGGTCATAAGGGATTTGGTCTATCACCATGTACCCAAACCTGTGTGTACTGCAATCATTCACGTGCTTGGCCAGTGCGTTGTCCAGCTTACTTTTACTGATTGCATACTGGTGTTCATAAATTCGTTCCTTGAACTTACGTTCAGTTTTACCAATATAGTAAGCTGGGCAAACTTTGCACCTGGCCAAATACACAATCATTTTAGAATTACAGTCAAACTAGTTTTCACAATGTATTTGGTATCCCTTACTGTAAAGTAAGTTGTGGCGACCACTACCTTACACTGTGAACACATACCACATTTATACATACCGTGGTTCCTTGCCCCATCACTCAACTTATTCTCTAACAGGTTTTTTAGGTTTGAATCCATACGGTATACTATTCTGAGTTGATTACCCAAATTTTCACTGAGTACTGGGCTATTATTTATCAATCCCCAGTTCTTTTTTATTAGGCGCACAAAATTGTTGACTTCTCCACAAAATGTTGTCACCAAACTTAAGTGAAAATTGTTGTTGTTGATTATAGTGGGTGGGTCAACTCCCCCTACCTCATTTTCATGTTGTATACTGGGAAAACTATTCACAGAATGTAGTAGGGGTTTGTATATTCCTCTATCCCTTTTATGAGTGACTTCATGTATGAGTTCATCCACCAACTTAAGTGGGTAACCTCTACTCAAAAACATACATTTCAAGAGTGTACATTCCACACTAAAGTCAGATGCCTCTGTGACCATCTTGGCTGCCCTCACCAACTGACCTTTGACTACCGCACGCTTCTGATGAAATGGGTGGCTGCTAGAGAAATGAAGGAAACAAGTGGAGCATGTTTCCTGTCTATAAACAGTGGCAAAATAACCTTTTTTCTGTTTTTCTTTCCTCGATAGTACATCAAGGTAGGGTATTTGGTCGTCGTCATAAAGGTGTGTAAATTTCAAAAAGTCTGTGGTGTTATTAAAGTATGACACCAGTTGGTGGGCTGTGGTATGGTCACCCTTGACAATAATGAAGATATCATCCAACAATCTACTATAAAAGTAAATAAGTTGTTGAATATTTTCTTTTGTTTGGAAATCATGTTCCCATTTTGTCATGACTAAGTTGGCAAAACTGCCACCACAGGGAGACCCCATGGTGACACCTACCTTCTGAAGGTAGTGCTGTTTTCCAAACATTAGAAAGTTATTAGATATGATGATATCTAATAATTCACCTATCAGTGAAATTTCAGATTCCTTTGCCCCTCTGGACTTTAAAAATAGTGTTACCCATTCAATACCTGTTTGATGTGGTATTGAAGTATACAGGCCCTTTACGTCTATTGTCAAGAACCCATATTCTTGTTTGTAATTCAAGTTGTTGATTTATTGCAAGAATGACCAGAAATTTTTACAAATAGTTGATATTTCATTTACATATTTATTGAGGATGTGATCGACTACTTTAGCGCAACCATAAGTTATGGAATTACGTCCATCCCCTAGTGGTCTCATGGGTGGGTTTGTAGTGTCCTTATGGATCTTAAGGATACCAAATAACAATGATATTTTTGGACTAGGGATGATCATATAGTTATATGTTTGGCTATCTATTCTCTTATCTATAAAAAAATCTTCTATGTATCCTTTAATCCTGCTGGAGGCCTTATTGACCTCATTTAATGACACGGGTAAATATGTTTCATTGTTTAATACTTCATGCAGCCTATTTTCATAATCCCACCAATCCATGATAGCAAGACCTCCGCCTTTGTCGGGTTTCATACACCTGACTTTACAAGAGCGGATCATCCTCAAGGCTTCCCTCTCATCTTTACTTGTATTGGGATATAGTCTAATGTTGTTCCTATTCCACTCTAGGGTACGTACATCTAACTCACAGATATTCTCAAATAGGGCCAATACAGGGTGAAGGGGTGGGTTGTAAATGCTTGATATTTTGAATTTTGTATCAAATTGTGGTGACTCATTCTGGAACATCAATTTAAAATTTGCTTTACGTACAAAACATTTTATATCAATAATTGCTTGTGCAACATTAAAATATGGGGTTGAAACAAGTGTAGTTCCTTTAGCAAATAGTTCAATTGAAGTCTTGTCAACAGATACTGATGAAAAATTATATACTTTAAAGTCACCTGTTTCATTGTGTATTGTCTATATGTTGGTTATAATGTTCCACTTGGAACTGGTTGAGCATTTCAACAAGCAGGGTCTATATATGTTGGAAATTATGAAGAAACATTATAACCAACATATAGAAAGTCTGTCTCCTAATATAATTTCCCTTAACAATGAAATACAAGCCCATAGTGACTTCAACAGGTACCAGTTTGAGTACAACAGGATTTTCAGTAGTATAGACCAACTCATTGGAAAACTTACTAAACAAAAAAAGCTGAATCGTGACATCCTAGCCTATCGCAATATGACAGCCTTCCCAGACCCTCCTACTATCAAAAATCAGAAGGAAGTTAGTAGGAAGACAGATGGTAACTACTAAAGGCAACAACATGAACTTACTGATGGAGGTGCCCAAGAGGATGTACACACCAATGGTACAAACGAACCACAAGACATTCGGTCACCTGTGGTAATGAGAAGCAAGACATCTAAGGGCTATAATGCTACCTACAATAAGAACGACTATCAGAACACAAACAATAGAAACAACTATCAGAATAACAATGACGCAGGAAATTTTCAGAGGGGACAGAATGTTTGGCAAAATACACACCAAACGAAACGAGGGCAGCCCAACAGGTACCAGATGAGGAATTAAACTTAGACGTTGAAGTCGACCTAGGTGAACAGCATACATTGTGTAAAATTTTACACAATGAAACAGGTGACTTTAAAGTATATAATTTTTCGTCAGTATCTGTTGACAAGACTTCAATTGAACTATTTGCTAAAGGAACTACATTTGTTTCAACCCCATATTTTAATGTTGCACAAGCCATTATTGATATAAAATGTTTTGTACGTAAAGCAAATTTTAAATTGATGTTCCAGAATGAGTCACCACAATTTGATACAAAATTCAAAATATCAAGCATTTACAACCCACCCCTTCACCCTGTATTGGCCCTATTTGAGAATATCTGTGAGTTAGATGTACGTACGCTGGAGCGGAATAGGAACAACATTAGACTATATCCCAATACAAGTAAAGATGAGAGAGAAGTCTGGAGGATGATCCGCTCTTGTAAAGTCAGGTGTATGAAACCCGACAAAGGCGGAGGTCTTGTTATCATGGATTGGTGGGATTATGAAAATAGGATGTATGAAGTATTAAACAATGAAACATATTTACCCGTGTCATTAAATGAGGTCAATAAGGCCTCCAACAGGATTAAAGAATACATAGAAGATTTTTTTTATAGATAAGAGAATAGACATCTAAACATATAACTATATGACCATCCCAAGTCCAAAAATACCATTGTTATTTTGTATCCCTAAGATCCATAAGGACACTACAAACCCACCCATGAGACCACTAGTGGATGGACGTAATTCCATAACTTATGGTTGCGATAAAGTAGTCGATCACATCCTCAAAAAATATGTAAATGAAATACCAACTATTTGTAAAGATTCCTGGTCATTCTTGCAACAAATCAACAATGTGAATTACAAACAAGAATACGGGTTCTTGACTATACACGTAAAGGACCTGTATACTTCAATACCACATCAAACAGGTATCGAATGGGTAACACCATTTTTAAAGTCCAGAGGGGCAAAGGAATCAGAAATTTCACTGATAGGTGAATTATTAGATATCATCCTATCTAATAACTTTCTAATGTTTGGAAAACAGCACTACCTTCAGAAGGTAGGTGTCACCATGGGGCCTCCCTGTGGCAGCAGTTTTGCCAACTTAGTCATGGCAAAATGGGAACATGATTTCCAAACAAAAGAAAATATTCAACAACTTATTGACTTTTATAGTAGATTGTTGGATGATATCTTCATTATTGTCAAGGGTGACCATACCACAGCCCACCAACTGGTGTCATACTTTAATAACACCACAGACTTTTTGAAATTTACACACCTTTATGACGACGACCAAATACCCTACCTTGATGTACTATTGAGGAAAGACAAACAGAAAAAAGGTTATTTTGCCACTGTTTATAGAAAGGAAACATGCTCCAATTGTTTCCTTCATTTCTCTAGCAGCCACCCATTTCATCAAAAGCGTGCGGTAGTCAAAGGTCAGTTGGTGAGGGCAGGCAAGATGGTCACAGAGGCATCTGACTTTAGTGTGGAATGTAAACTCTTGAAATGTATGTTTTTGAGTAGAGGTTACCCACTTAAGTTGGTGGATGAACTCATACATGAAGTCACTCATAAAAGGGATAGAGGAATATACAACCCCCTACTACACTCTGTGAATAGTTTTCCCAGTATACAACATGAAAACGAGGTAGGGGGAGTTGACCCACCCACTATAATCAACAACAGCAGTTTTCACTTAAGTTTGGTGACAACATGAAGTCAGCAATTTTGTGCGCCTAATAAAAAAGAACTGGGGATTGATAAATAATAGCCCAGTACTCAGTGAAATTTTGGGTAATCAACCCAGAATAGTATACTGTAAGGATTCAAACCTAAAAAAACCTGTTAGAGAATAAGTTGAGTGATGGGGCAAGGAACCACGGTATGTATAAATGTGGTATGTGTTCACAGTGTAAGGTAGTGGTCGCCACAACTTACTTTACAGTAAGGGATACCAAATGCAGGGTGAAAACTAGGTTTGACTGTAATTCTAAAATGATTGTGTATTTGGCCAGGTGCAAAGTTTGCCCAGCTTACTATATTGGTAAAACCGAACGTAAGTTCAAGGAACGAATTTATGAACACCAGTATGCAATCAGTAAAAGTAAGCTGGACAACGCACTGGCCAAGCACATGAAGGATTACAGTACACACAGGTTTGGGTACATGGTGATAGACCAAATCCCTTATGACCCAAGAGGTGGTCCCAGTGCATTAATGCTTGAAGTCAGAGAGTTGTACTGGCAGATTTTAACAAATGCATACAATCACCTGGGTTTAAATGAGATGTGTACCATTGCCTGTGTGCTTAAACTAAAGGCCTTAGAAAGGTAAATAAACACTCACAGTAGAATGTAGTGATTGAATATAACATATATAAAAACACACTCATGTTCTTTACTATGTATTGTGCATGAACTATTGTACCCTATTAGATTTATGAAGTATTAGATTCTCTCCAGTTGTGTGTGCACATACGAATGTGCAGATATATGTAAACATCAAAATTGTGAGTAGGTTATATTGTAAAAATATAGGGTTGTATGTTACAACATACATTTTATGGCTTTTAACCGATAAAATCAAGAGATGCTTTAGATAAGAAGACCCTTTGCATCTAAAGGAAAATATAATGTATAGAAATTTTATTTAAATTTATTTATACTTATTTTAAGGTTACAATTTCACAACTTTGTTTCAAATGTATGCTGTGTGCTGAGTTGTCATCAGTAGAAGTAGTATAGCACAAGATGTACGGTCACTAAATATATGTAAGGAGTGGAATGTGACATTGTAAAAATTAACATGTACCGGGTTTTGTAACTTTATTTAAAGGTTACATCCCCCGGTAATTTTATTGGGTGACTGGGATCATATGACTTGTAGAACCGGCATTTAAACCATTTTTTTTAGTATTTTTTCACATCTGAAGACGTCTTTACATTCAAAAGACGAAAAGCACTTTATGTGGATTGTGTTTTGGATTTTACAATAAACTACTTGAAAGAGCTACTCGATTTAGAGTTTTTGGGTCCTGCTCCTGTTCGGTATTGGGATTTGTGTTAAATTCAACTCCATTAAGTTGGCCACAGTCTTTTAAAGTACAACAACAGCTTATGGCCAGTCGAGGTCATGAAGACCAATCTAATGGGCATAAAACAGATGGATTCAAAATGGGGTGGATCACCTGCAGTATACTGTGACAGATCTTGCCAAATGGTGAATTGTAAGTGGCCCACAGGTTTGTAAATGTGAATATAAATAGTGCATATGGAATGTTAAACTGAATTTATTAAATTTTATTGTAAATAAAACATTGTTACTTTAAATGGGAATGTTTGTTTACAGAGTCGAACATGCTTCTTTGAAACCTAAGGAAATTTTTACTGTGTTATCCAGACAGGTTTATTTAATGAAACATTTACAGCTGTATAAAAGAAGGCCTGATGAATGCACCTACAAGTTGTTTGATTTTGTTGAAGGTGGGTTTGATGTCTGCAGCCAGGAACTCTCGAACAGAGACAGCAGAAGTGAAGGAAAACCAGAAAGGAGATACCATGAGACAGCAGAAGATTGTTAATATTATAGGGAGATAATTATTAAAAGGCAGAGAGAGAATGAGAGAAGGGAGAGAGAGAGAGAAAGAGAGAGAGAGAGAGAGAGAGAGAGAGGAAGGAACAGTAACCAGGCTAAATGGGATTGTATCAAAGCTACTTGCAATGTTAAGTCATAAGCTTTTTTTGGAAAGAACATATTTGTGCATGTGATTTCAGTGAAGCCATCAGGAAAGCTGGAAAAACTAAACACCAAAATTATGTGAGAGCAAACCTTGATAAAACAACACTAAACCAAACAAAAGGTGACATCCCTAGCATTGCAATGCAGAAGCGACAACTCAAAACTGAGGTTGAATAGAAATAAAAGCTATTTAAGACTATATGGTACACAAATATTTATTCGTAGAAATTAAGCCCTTGCATCCATAAATATAACAGGACTTCATCAGATTTTCCATTTAAATGAAACAAACCATATTTATATTTACAAAAAAAGTCATATGACAATTCCTAACCTATCAAAAACAAGCTTAATTAATAAATAATTAATCAAATACATAATGAATAGTCAATAGTAAACTTTGGTTAACAACATCAATTGCAATTTGCAATAAATCACACAGTATAACAATATCTAAATCTAAGTCAAAATATTATAAAAATCATAAAAAAAGGTTTAGCAGTTTATAACTACTAAAACAGAATCATTAAGACCAGGGTATACACAAGCATTTAATCTAATCTGCCACAAGAGCTTGCTATATTTGAGCCTGTATTCCCATGGAACCCCTCAAATATAGGGAACCCTTGTGACAGATTAGATTAAATGCTTGTGTATCCCCTGGTCTTAATGAAGCAGTGTACTTAAGTTACTTGCAACTAAGTTGTAAACTATTAAAGTTTTTTTATGATTTTTATAATATTTTTACATAGATTTAGATTTTAGATTTTATATACTGTGTGATTTAATGCAAAATGTGATTGATGTTTTTAACCACGGTTTACTATTCATTATGTATTTGATTCATTATTTATTAATTAAGCTTGTTTTTGATAGGTTAGAAATTGCCATATGACTTTTTGATGTAATTATAAATATGGTTTGTTTTATTTAAATGGAAGTTCTGATGAAGTCCTGTGATATTGATGGACAAAAGTGCTTAACTTCTGTGAATAAATATTTGTGTACCGTATGGACTTAAATGCTTTTTATTTCCATTCAACCCCCGTTTTGAGTTGTCGCTTCTGCGCTGGACTTAGTGGGACCTTGATTTTGTTTGCTAAACTGGAAAAAATACACATTTGGAAATTATAGCTTACATAATTTTTCTTGCCACTTTTTATAAAAATGCAGTGACATGTAAATTGCCGAGATTTATGTCTACAGTCTGTAGAAATGGAAGTATTACAGCAGATTTGCAGAACAAATCCCTGCTTCCCCTTGAATGACTTAAAGAGTAATGATGCTGTTTTCTGTTGTAGGTGGAGTATTATCTCAACACTAAAACCAGCTTTCCATAACAGAAAAATACATGAATGTGCCTAAGTGTCAGGAATTTCTTCAATAAATATGCAATTTATTGTTCAGATGCCTAGCAGTGAGCAGAACCACATTAATGTACAAGACAGATTAGAATTTGCTAGGTTGGAATGTTTTAACAATTTCATTTTTTCTAAAAAGGCAATATGGGGAGGCAGAAATGGTCTTAGCTAATATGTGGTAGCCCTAAAGAGGGAGGTGAAGGCTGTCTCTGGCAAAGCAAGCCATTCTGTCAGTTGTGACATGCCAAAGTGATACACATTAGATCCCCCTGGAATGACACCAGTTAATAAGCCAGTTTTTAGAATCTTTTGCCTGAAATTGTGGCATCATTCTCTGAGAATGCGGCATACAGCTCAAGACTGGTGTTTTACCTGCCTCATATACAAGCATATAGAGCTCATTTTTGTCTGTCTACATCTTCCCAAGGAAAAGCATCTAAGGCCATGTAACCCAATGTGAGCAACAATGAAATTATATTAAAGGTTGGGATGAAAAGACCTAGTGACTCTGAAGACATCCCTGTTCCTAGTACTACAGTGGAACATTAGTGTACCTGACTACAGAATCATCTGCTACTAGTATATTACCATGTTCAGCTACAGCCTCAGAAGTCCTTATGAAAGAACCTGTGGAGCCAGAGGGACTCACTTTAGCTACAGCTGAAGGTGCAGCTGTAAGTGAGTTACAGTGAATATTATGTGACCAAAGCTGGTATATCATCTTCAGCTAAAGTGGGACAGTAATTAGCTGCAATATACTGCTGGACTGTCTACTGATATGTAGT